>NC_141033.1:47745000-47837500 GCF_052040795.2 Danio rerio | reverse complement strand
ATACATATGAAAAGAAAACAAATCTAATTAGTTTACAAATGAAGTTATGTGTAGCAAAAATGAAACGACACAGGAAAGTATTGGACACATGAAAAAAGCTCGAAGTGAACACATAAAGGGCAGTGAAAGCCCAGACAGCAGCTGAAATCACTAGTAGTGGTTCTTCAGCAACCCTCTGTCCTTCCTCAGTGTAATTTAATATCATCTGCTTCAGTCCAACATCTACATTAGCAGGATGGTGAAGATGAAACCAGGGTGGACTTTTCAGCAAGACAATGCTCAAAAACACAGCATTCAGCAGTTGATGCATTCTTTGTTAATCAGTGATCATGGTCTTATGCACCACAGTGTTGACGATAACAGAATCATGCATGTTCCCGGCGTGCGCTTCATGTGCACATGCTCTGACAAGCGGACTGTTTTGATGAATTCCTCTGTTTTATGTCGACCTACTTTTTTAATTCCCTCATTCCTTTCATATACAGCATACCTCCTCCCTCTCAGACGCTCACGAGATCCAGTGCTTCATCTGAACGAGAGAAAAAAAAAGATAAACATGTGGCTTTTGTTGCAAGCGGAGAATGAACGACAGCATTCTGCATGAAGCCACATGAAAGTCCTCCATATCTCACACCATTTCTCATCGCTCTTTATTCTCACTTTATCACCTTTTCATTTTGCTTTTCTGTTCAACTTTTGTTTTCCTCAGTCAGAAATTGGGGATAACAGTAACAGTGATCTATCTATCCACTCATCCACCTATCCATCGATTTATTCATCCATCCATCCATCTGTATCAGTTGTTCTATCTATCTATCTATCTATCTATCTATCTATCTATCTATCTATCTATCTATCTATCTATCTATCTATCTATCTATCTATCTATCTATCTATCTATATCTGTCCGTCCATATGTCCATCTGTCCGTGTTGGTTGTTCTATCCATCCATTTATTCATGCATCCATCCGTTCATCCATCCATATGTGTAATTTGTTCTGTCCATTCATCCATTTATTCATGCATCCATCCGTCCATCTTTCTGTGTCAGTTTTTCCATCCATCCATCTCTGGTTTTCTCCATCCATTCGTCTGTTTGTCCGTCCATCCATCCATCTGTCTATCGATCGGTGCATCTTTCTGTGTCAGTTTTTCATATTTGTTTATATCCATATTTGTTTTTTTTATTTCTTTACTAATTTTCCCCTCTTCTCTCTCTCAATCTCTCTCTCTCTCTCTCTCTCTCAGTCTGTGTGTTCCGGCTGAAAGCGGGCCCACCGCACACAAACACAAAGGGGCATTGTATTCCGGGTAAAATGTGGTAAGCAGACGCTGGTGGACAGCCCTAGCGGTTGCTGGCAGGCAGACACACTTCCTAGCGCTGCCGGCTCATGAGCTCTTGTTTTGGGAAAGCCCTGAGTTATGGCGGCTGTGGCGAGGGGCATTTATGAAAGCGGGACGAAGCTTATTTTGGGAGCCAGTGGGGTGGAGTGTGAATGTAGGCCCCACCACAAGGTCACCCCTGGATCTTTTTCTCTCTCTCTCCTTCATTAAGTCATACGTGCATCCATCTATTGTCAAGGCGGGACCACCGTGTGCCCACTGAAACTCATCCCTCACTTACTCCATCAAAATGGTTCCAGCAAGTCTGAAAATACATCTCTATCCAGTGCTCGGGGGTCTTTTCCAAGGACTTTGAAGTTTTCCTAGAGGGTCAGACTTCCCAGCGGTGGTGGTGGTGGATTACTGTGGTTTTGTTGTAAAAATAGAGGCATATAATAGAGCTGTGTGCCAGAGAAATTATCTCCACGAAAGAGTGTATTATATTGAAATAAGAGAGATTATTCAACTTTTTTTTGTTCAGTAAGATTATTTTAGTTTTAACCCTTGTGCACTGTTCAAATGTACTACCCTTTTGTTATAGTTGTCATTAGAGCTGCACGATTAATCGAAAAAAGATCACAATCTCGATTTGACGCTACTCACGATCTTAATTTAGCTTTTCTACGATTCAGCCAATTATACTTTCAAGGTCAGGAGAGAAGCAAGGCGGTCGGACAAATCTTCACAGCAACACTGACACCTTCAAATGACGTTAAAAGTGTCACATACTGTGTTTATAAGGTATAATTCACCCAGAAATGTCATTTCTGTCTTCATGTAATGATGTATTCGTGGCCGCGAAATCACACGTGAGCTGACCACGAGCTACCAGTGACGGCTACTTTAGTGAGCAGAACCTGCATAGGCTGTGAATAACAGGGTATAAAGTTGTAGCATTCAATATAACATTCAGTTTGTTGCAAAGAGTGATCGTTTGAGAGCCGCGCTGATGAATGATTTGCTTGTGTGTGTGTTTAATCACAGTGACGGTAGCCATGAGCCGCACTAGAAAGTGAAAATGAAACTGGCCGCACATCATTTATTTGATCATGACGCATTTTACGGTTATGATTACGACAAGCATTTGATATGTTTTTTCTTTCATAGCAAAGTGTTGTGCATGAAAATAAATGTTTTATATTGTCAGTATAGCTACTCTAGCTTATATAATGTTGAATATAATGCAAGAAGAAATCTGATGATGACAAATGTCTGAATTTTACCTGTGAAAACAAATGGTCTAATAATGTTGTCAATGACAGATGACAAGCACATGTCTTAAACATAATAATTCATCTTTATAATTATGAATAGTTGTATTCTGATGTCATTATTTTACTGTCAATTAACAAACAGGACATATTGAGAGTCTGTTCAAGTCCATCATAATGAAAACAGTAGCAACAGTAGAGCTACAAGGCCTATTATTAATATTGTATTACCATATCGTCACTTTAGAATTATAAGGTTCTATCTGACATTTTTGGCAAAATTGAGTTATTGACATATTCTTATTAAATGACAGCTTATTGTTTACATTTTAAGACTTTTTTTAAATAAATGTTGCACACATACTGCACTGAAAAAACTGTTGCATGCAGAACTGTTGCAAACAATTTGTTTGTGTTGAATTTAAACAAACAAATTAAGTTTAGTAATGTTCAACTTAATTTGTTTGTTTAAATTCAGCCCAAAAAAATTGTTTACAACCTCTTAACATAAAAAAATTGAGTAAATCCAAGGAATCATCTTTGAATCATTTTTTTCAGTGTGTTTGCTATATGGATTGCAAAAGATTTAAAGCTTAATATTTCAAAATCATTCAGAACGCAGATAAAACCTTATAATTCCAAGGTGACGATATGTTTGAGAATTAACAATAATAATAGCCTACTCATATTAACCTTTATTTTAAATCTAAAGAATCGTGAGAAAGAATTGTGATCTTGATTTTAAAGCAAAAAAAAAATAGTGATTCACATTTTAGCCAGAATCGTGCAGCCCTAGTTGTCATATTGATAGCCTTTTAAAAATTCCTAAAATCAACATTAGTTATTTATTTTCATTTTAAAAAAATGTTTCCCCTTCGCATTTCGAAAACGTTTAGTTGAGAGTACACTTCTATCAGTATTGGATTTTGGTGGTACAGTTTATATGCACGCACCTCTGAATGTTAAAAAAAATTGGATATTGTTTATCGTATTGCCTTAAAGGGGAAGTGAAGCACTCAGTCAAGTTTACGATATTTTGTAAACTGATTACCACTTTAATGAACATATATACACTTAAAGTCAGAATTATTAGCCCCCCTGAATTATTCGTCCTCCATTTATTTTTTTCCCTAATTTCTGTTTAACGGAGAGCAGATTTTTACAACACATTTCTAAACATAACAGTTTTAATACCTCATTTCTAATAACTGATTTATTTTATCTTTGCCATGATGACAGTAAATATTATTAGACTACATATTTTTCAAGACACTTCTATACAGCTTAAAGTGACATTTAAAGGCTTAACTAGGTTAATTAGGTTAACTAGGCAGGTTAGGGTAATTAGGCAAGTTATTGTATAAAATTGATTTGTTCTGTAGACTATCAAAAATATATATATAGCTTAAAGGGGCTAATAATTTTGACCTTAAAATGGTTCTTAAAAAATTAAAAACTGCCGAAATAAAACAAAAAAGACTTTCTCCAGAAGAAAAAAAAATCAGACATACTGTGAAATTTCCCTTGCTCTGTTAAACATCATTTGGGAAATTAAAAATTAAATAAATAAATATTTATTTATTACCAGCATACATACATACAGGGTGCAAATTACATGGGGTTTGGGGGGGGGGGGGGGGGGGGGACTGACCCTTTAATTAATGCTAATTAATCCCCCCTGAAGGGCATCAAAACAACACCCTTGACAGTTCATATCATCGTGAATGCACAATCCATCTATGTGAGAAAAAATATATTTATCAGTCTGAAACCATCAGATCAGAGTACAGATAGTCAACGAAAGAGCTCACAAGACACTTCTATTGAAAATAGCAGTTTGTTTCTACAAATAGCCTAAGAGTAAAGTCAAATTAGATGCGTAGTTTTATAGTTTGACCTACAGTAAACTCTGGAATAGCTAATCAGAGAGTACTGTACGTCAGAATACACTAAATATAGCACAAAACACTACAGACTTAAATACGTTTTATTAATAAATCAGATTAATAAAATTAGTTTAAATACATACATGTGATTCACTGAAGCATGTTACACAAACTAACGTTAGCATTACTGAAAAGTTGACCCTCCTGATCGTCAATGTATAATTTGCACCCTTTATATATATATATATATAATAATAATAATAATAATAATAAACATATATATATATGTTAAAATAGCTAAAACATTAATAGTACTTAATAACATTTGGCTCATATTTAAGTTTAAGCTTTCTTCCATTTTTTTCTATAAACCACTGTTGATGGCAGTTTGTGTTTTGAAAATAAATAAATAAAGTCAAATGCAAAAGAAAATGCTCAAGAATTCATAAAAAAATTAAGAGTAGGTCTTTATGAACCAGACAAACACACAAATATGCAATTCCACTTTATATGGTTGGTTGTTTATGTAAGGTATGGTGATGACTCTATGTAAACGATGTCACATCACAGGGCAGAGTCATGGTGATTCTCATGTGTTGTAAAGTCATAAATGAATGCCACTGGTCAACCACAGTCACAGAGGCAAAAAAGTGCTTGGTCAACAGCATGATTTTAATGAAACGCTATACGCTGTCTGACCACATAAGACCTTTCTGAAAGAGCAGACTGAAAGAGGCTGAAAAAAGGGACTATCTGGCTTGAGCATTGCAAATGCTTAAAGTTAAAAGAGGAACATTCTGGTGGGAAAATTCAGACTTGAGTTTGTTGCAGTGAAACAGTAGAATGGAAACTGTAGTGTCAATGTTCATATGTTTTTTTTTGTGCTAAAAAAGGGTCTTTATTCAGTATATGTACATTTACCATCCTCGGACTATTAGAAGTACACTTTAAACAAATGCTTGATGGTTGTAATATGTAAAATATGGAGCAAAACCCAACCATTGGGTGAAAAGAATCATTCATTCATTCATTCATTTTCTTGTCAGCTTAGTCCCTTTATTAATCCGGGGTCACCACAGCGGAATGAACCGCCAACTTATCCAGCAAGTTTTTACACAGCGGATGCCCTTCCAGCCTCAACCCATCTCTGGGAAACATCCACACACATATTCACACACACACTCATACACTACGCACAATTTAGCCCACCCAATTCACCTGTACCGCATGTCTTTGGACTGTGGGGGAAACCGGAGCATCCGGAGGAAACATGCAAACTCCACACAGAAACGCCAACTGAGTCAAGGTTCGAACCAACGACCCAGTGACCTTCTTGCTGTGAGGCAACAGCACTACCTACTGCGCCATGTAATGTTGGGTTTGGACATATTTATCCCAACGCTAGGGCTATGAAAACACAGAATTCTTTTCGAGTGTAGCTGTTCATCTACAGCACATACATTCAATTCAATTCATGCTTATTTAGCAGCTCAACATAGAAGTTCTAGTAAACTGAAACTGTATCATTCCGGTTTTCAGAGTTGAAAATTGTAAATAAAATATAAATGAAAAAAAAAAGTAACCCAACGTTGGTTTTGTTCTTATTTGGCCCCACATTGGGTTATGAAAACCCAGCATTTTTAAGAGTGTAGCTGTTCATCTGCTTTATATAAACTTCCTTATTTTTATTAAACTCTTATACTGTATCTTATACTGTATACTTGTATCTTATATATATATATGAAATAAAAAGTAAGACCTTTTTAACTTTAATTTAATTTTTTAAATGCAAATCCAATTAGATTCACTTTATTTGGTAAACTAAGCAAATCTCTTATATAATACATCTACTAAAAGACAGAAAATGTTACTGTACAAACTGCATTGTACAAAAATCTGATGAACATTTTCACATTAGTCAATAAAGTTACTTAAATTAATAAAAAAAACAGAATAAATACTGATTTACACACATTTACTCAAGTAAATAAACAGAATTAATGATGGGCTAAAAATCTGCTGAATTCTGTGGAAAATCTGCGAAATTCTGCGCGCTCAGATTCCGTGTGGGCCTAGTCATGTGTACATGCAACATATTTCAAAATTTATCAGAATGGTTTTATATATGAATATGATGACATGTAGCCAATATTGACATGTAGAGGTCCAGGCAACATTTCTAGGTTTTGATAAATAAATAAATCTTTGTTAATACTTTACATTTAATTACAGCAGTTTCATTTTTACTTTAAGAACAGTAGCCTACCATTTTCACTTTTAAAAGCACACTTTAAATATTGACATTATTTATTTATTTATTTTAAATTTGTACCTGTAAGCACAGTAGGGTTAATGTTCAAACTATTTACAATGTTTAAAGTGGCTGACAATAATAATAGGAATTAATCTGCCTCGTCATTATGGTGGTACTTGTAGAGACAATTTTTTTCTGAGGTGGTACTTGATGAAAAAAGTTTGAGAACCACTATTCTAGAGAAAGTCTTATTCATTTTATTTCAGCTAGAATAAACGCAGTTTTTATTTATTTTTAATTACCATTTTAAGGTCAATATTATGCAATATTTGTTTTCGATTGTCTACAAAACACACCATCTTTATACAATGACTTGCATAATTACCCTATGCCTAATTAAGGTAATTAACCTAATTAAGCCTTAAAAAGTCACTTTAAGTTGAATACTAGTATCTATACAAATATCTAGTAAAATAGTATGTACTGTCATCATGGCAAAGATAAAATAAATCAGTTATTGGAGTTATTAAAACTAATATGTTTAGAAATGTGTTGAAAAAATCTTTTTTTTTAACAGAAATACAGGGGGCTAATAATTTTAACTGTAGATATGTTATTCACACTTAAAGAGCCAATGAGTCCACGCATGCACAAAGCAGGACTTACTTTGTACTAATGTTTCCTGTGTCTTAACCAGTGATGTTTCAGAAGCCTTCATTCAGCTGCAGCACATGCCGTAGCCTCCTCTAGGGGCCAGGAGGACGACTTTACCACCATGAAAGTTAGTCCAAATCCAACTGAAAGAGGAAATGACACTGGAATTGCATGTATCTCCATAAAACAGTATTTGATTTATTTCTCAGGGGAGGCATTTTACTCAGACGGTTCTTGCTGCGGAGTCTCGATATTCCTAACAGTGTAATAAATCTCAGTGCTTTTCCACCGCAAACATTAACTCAGATCTCTCTCTCTGTAAAACACTTCCTGCATGCTCCATGAAAAACAGACCGTTGTGCGTTTTCACTGTTATGTCACATAAAACTTCTCTGAGCATTCTTAGTTCATTAGCATTTATTGACATGAAGTCCATGCACTAAATCGTTTTGTATCTCAGACGCGAATGAGAAACTGAGAAGGCTTGTGTTATCCGAGCCCATTACATGTTTTGTTTATTCATCCTTTAAGCAAATGTGGCTTTAATTCTAGAAAGCGCTTCTGAACAGAAATGCAAAATAAATGTTTGTTTTACGTTTGCTATACGCTGCGAATGCCGTCATCTGTAATATTTCAGGGTAATAACAATTCGGATTCATCCATCAGCAGAATATGCTTTGATCTGACACGCTTTAGTTAAAATATAGAACAAATTATGGCTTAGAGTGAATCATTCACCGCAAGCTTCAGAGTGTTCGACAAAAGGCGGTAAACTCAGCTTCATTACAGTCAACAGCATGTTTATACAGTTGAAGTCGAAATGATTCGCCCTCCTGTGAATTTGTTCTTTTCTTTTTCAATTATTTCCCAAATGATGTCTAACAGAGCAAGGGATTTTTCACAGTAATTCAGATAATATTTTGTCTTTTGGAGAAAGCCTTATTTAATATATTTCGGTTAGAATAAAAGCCGATTTTATTTTTTTTTAATCAGTTTTAAGGTCAATATTATTAGCCCCCTTAAGCAATTTTTATTTTTGATTGCCTACAGAACCATCATTATACAATGACTTGCCTAATTACCCTATTACTTAGTTAAGACTTTAAATGTCACTTTAAGCTGAATACTAGTATCTTAAAAAGTATCTAGTAAAAGATAAGATAAGGATAAAATGTATCAGTTAGAACTTTTACGTTTAAAAATCTTCTCTCAGTTAAACAGAAATTAGAGAGAAAAAGGTACAGGGGGACGAATAATTCTGACTTCAACTGTACATTCACTGTCCACTTTATTAGGTACACCTGTCCAACTGCTTGTTGACGCAATTGTCTAATCAGCCAATCACATGGCAGCAACTCAATGCATTTAGGCATGTAGACATGGTCAAGACGATCTGCTGCAGTTCAAACCGAGCATCAGAATGGGGAAGAAAGGTGATTTAAGTGACTTTGAACATGGCATGGTTGTTGGTGCCAGATGGGCTGGTCTGAGTATTTCAGAAACTGCTGATCTACTGGGATTGTCATGCACAGCCATATCTTGGGTTTACAGAAAATGGTCCGAAAAAGAGAAAATGTTCAGTGAGCGACAGTTCTTTGGGCACAGAAGCCTTGTTGATGCCAGAGGTCAGAGGAGAATGGCCAGACTGGTTCCAGCTGATAGAAAGGCAATAGTAACTCAAATAAGCACTCGTTACAACCGAGGTCTGGAGAAGAGCATCTCTGAAAACACAACACGTCCAACCTTGAGGCAGATGGGCTACAGCAGCAGAAGACCACACCGGGTGCCACTCTTGTCAGCTAAGAACAGGAAACTGAGGCTACAATTCACACAGGCTCACCTAAGTTGGACAGATTGGAAAAACGTTGCCTGCTCTGATGAATCTCGATATCTGCATTTAGATGGTAGGGTCAGAATTTGGCATCAACAACATGAAAGCATGGATCCATCCTGCCTTGTATCAACGGTTCAGGCTGTTGGTGGTGGTGTATGGTGTGGGGGATATTTTCTTGGCACACTATGTGTTTATTAGTACCAATTGAGCATCATGTCAATGCCACAGCCTACCTGAGTATTGTTGCTGATCATGTCCATCCCTATGTGACCACAGTGTGCCCATCTTCTGAAGGCTACTTCCAGCAGGATAACGTGCAAAAAGCGTAAATCCTCTCAGACTGGTTTCTTGAACATGACAATGAGTTTGCTGTACTCAAATGGCCTCCCCAATCACCAGAACTCAATCCAATAGAGCATCTTTGGGATGTGGTGGAACGGGAGATTCGCATCATGGATGTGCTGCCGACAAATCTGCAGCAACTGTGATGCTATCATGTCAATATGGACCAAAATCTCTGTGGAATATTTCCAGTACCTTCTTGAATCTGTGCCACGAAGGATTAAAGCAAATCTGAAGGCAAAAGGAGGTCCAACCTGGTACCAGCAAGGTGTACATAATAAATTAGTGAGTGTGTATATTATGTTAATAGGAGCGATGTGCATTCTTTTTTCCTCATTTGCATGTCCGAAGTGTTAGCTGCATGCAACGAAAACATAGACACAAGATCGTGAAAAGACTTCAAAAGCTTACACTGCCCTGTAGATAGGAGACCATGATGATGTCATTAAGGCCACCTGATATGAGGTGGGGCTGAAATTCAAGCATGTAAACGGGAGATTTAGAGTTGACTGCAGGTCATCTGTGCTGCTTTCTCAGGCAGACAAACCCGCAGCTGAAACACAAGGAGACACTGTACGGAAGGAATGCTCTCTGCGGCTTCCAGACTTGCTCCCTCTGTAATTTGTAAACGTAAAGAAATGTGCTGCCGCCCACAGAGGGGGGAAGATAGCAAATCCACAGACTTATGTCAGCATTTTATGCCCCGATTTGATTTTTATCTGTGGGCATGGAGGTCTGTGTGTGTGTGTGTGTATGTGTGTGTGATGACTAATGAAGTAATGTTTTACCAGTGCAAAGTGTTTGGGCAGATATTTGTGGTTTCTTCAGATTTGCATTCCTCAGACTGGTGTGTTGCTTTTTTGTGTGACATTTTGTTTGTGTGTTTGTGAGACTGCGCGTACACTCTAAACATTGCTGGCTTGTCGTAATCCACTGTTGGGTCAAACATGGACAAACCCAATGTTGGGTTAATTTTTAACTAAATTGGCCGTAGTGTATGTGTGCAAATGAGGGTGTATGGATGTTTCCCAGGTACTGGGTTGCAGCTGTAAGGGCATCCGCTGTGTGAAACATACAGTATGCTGGATTAGTTGGTGGTTCATTCTGCTGTGGCGACCCCTGATGAATAATGAGACTAAAGCCAAAGGAAAATAAATGAATGTTTGTTTTGGTGTGTAATAATTAGTTAATTATTAATGCAATTTATTATCATGTATTCTGTGGCAGGAGGCCTCCGGTTTCACATAATACTGAGTTAGATATCATGCTAAAATAATTCAGAAACAAATTAATGATATTTTTGGAATAGCGTGTAAGTAAAATCTCCAAAATAACCACTTCAGCAATGGTTAACCCATTTTCTGTTTATTTAACCACTTTTGACGTTTCATAACCGCGCGAGTGTTTAATAAGAATACTGTTTTTCTTTTTAGTTTTGTGTCGTGTGTGTCTTGGAGGTGCAGTGTTAGTCTAAGCATACAGTTTATTACTGATTAATCTCTAGTGTGATTGGAACAGTCAGTGTGACCCCGGTTTGCACATCCTTTGCAATAAATCTATTCCCTCTGAATTATGTAAGTAATTAGTTGCTGTTCAAGCATACTGTATCAGATCTGTGCCAAGCAAAGCCTCTTTGGTGTCGTTTTTGGCTGTAGTCATTTATTGCTCCCACCAGCCTGGAAACGTTCTACTCTGCAATTCTGTAAAAAATGCTTATCTAATATTCAGTGTATGAGGTTTTGGATGACTAAATTAAGCGCGACATGGTGGCTTAGTGGTTAGCGCTGTCGCCCTCAAAGCAAGAAGGTCGCTGGTTCGAATCCCCGCTCGACCAGTTGGCATTTATGTGTGAAGTTTGCCTGAAATAGTGACTAAGCTGAAGGAAATCAACGAATGAGTATTTCAAAATTTTAAATTGATGTGAACACATTCAAAAAATGGTTGGGTTAAAAATGTATTTTAAATGTATTTTAATATGAATGAATGAATGAATGAATGAGTGAGTATTTTAATATTTATAATTATATATTTTAATTATATACATACATATATATATATATATATATATATATATATATATATATATATATATATATATATATATATATATATATATATATATATATATATATATATATATGAAAATATGCTTGAAAATGGATTGTATTAACCCAGCAGTTGGGTTTAAATGTGTATTTTAAAGTTAAATGAAAAAAAATGTACCCAAAGTATTTTTTCCACCCTATAATATAGAAACAACTCTGCTTTTCTATCAGAAACATAATCTGATGATAAAAATGAATAAATGAATGAAAAACGTAATATATATAATAATATTTATTTATTTATTTATTTTTATTTATTTTTTATTTTTTATTTTTTGGTTGGATTAACCCAACAGTTGGGTTAAAATGCATATTTAATTCAGTTGAAAAAAAAAATAACCCAAAGTAATTTCTTTCTACTTCCAACATAGAAACATTCAACTATTTAAAGAAAAAACATTTATATATAGTATAAAATATGAGGTTTTGAATATATAAATAAATAAATATTTTAAAATACATTCTAAACATCTTGTGTTGTATTAATTAACCAGGAGTTGGGTTCAAAATGCATTTTAAATTCATTTAAAAAAATAATTCCAAAGTTATTTCTTTTTCTCTTCAACATAGAAACATTCACCTGTATTGAATATATGTTTCATCTAATATAATCTAATATAGAGTATATGAGGCTTTGGATAAATTAATTAATTAATTGATTAATTAGTAAATAAATAAATGAATGAATGAATGAATAAATAAATAAATAAATAAATAAATAAATAACAAACAAACAAACAATTAAATAAATAAATAAATAAATAAATAAATAAATAAATAAATAAATAAATAAATAAATAAATATTTTAAAATACACTCTAAAAGTTTTAGGTTGTATTAACCCAACAGTAAGGTTAAAATGCATTTTATGCAGTTAAATTTGTTTTACCAATTTAAATTAGATGATAAACTACTTGTGAACAGTTATTTTACAATGCAATAACATTTCACAATTTTACAATGTGTACTGTATTTTTGATTAAATAAATTAAGCCTTGGTGAGCAGAAGAAGCTCATTTTAAAACATTTCAAAATCCTACTGACCCCAAATTTTGACCGGTTGTGTAATCTAATATAATCTAATATCGAATAAATTAATAAATATTTTAAAATACACTCTAAACATTTTAGGTAGCATTGAACCAACAGTTGGATTACAAATACGTTTTAAATTCAATTGAAAAAAAAAATACCCAAACTAATTTCTTTTTTCCTCCAACATAGAAACATTCAACTATATTCCAAAAATATATATTATCTAATATAGAGTATATGAGGTTTTGAATGAATGAATAAATGAATGAATGAATGAATGAATGAATAAATAAATAAATAAATAAATAAATAAATAAATAAATAAATAAATAAATAAAATATTTTTAAATACACTCTGAAAATGTTGGGTTGCTTTAACCCGACATTGGTTCAAACATGTACAAAACTAACAGTTTGGTTGAAAATGCATTTTAAATTTAATTGAGAAATAACCCAATAGTTAAACAACAACTCAACATATTTCAGTGTAGTTAAACAGTCACATCTGAGCAACTTTTAGGCAAGTTTTTTTTTCCTTCTGTAAATACACAGGAACAAAACAGGATTTCCCATTTGTTGCAATGCTCAGACAAAACATTGCAACATTTTTTAGTCTCAAAATGAATATGACATTTTCAGGGCTTCTCATTGGCCACGTTGATCTGCAACGTTTTTAGATGGGGTTGCTTCAATTCAACATTTGCATGCAACGACCTTAACTGTGCAGTATGCATCAGGCTGATTGTGCAATGCACAGCGACAAACATCTTCAAGAAACAGCTGCGGTTGCTATTTAGTGTTTAGGGAGACTCCAGAAGACATGCATTTAACCCCATTGTACCCCAGTGAAGACTGATGGCATGATGTGGGTGCTCTCTGACTCTTGCGTCTGCGCTATTTTTCATTGTTTGAACTTCAGGCTGTTTCTGAGCGCTCGTGCCTCTTTGTACGCGCGCACATCATTTCTCAGCGCTTGATTGCTCGATGTGGACTTGACGCGGGCTTTAAGCTCAGATCACATATCAGAGGGGCGCGCGTCATTAAGGAGGGCACGTTGCTGCGCGACTGTAACCGTAGAAACTGCGCGCGGAGTCTGAATTTGACAGGCGCGCGGAGTCAGTCTGAGCGCGTGCGGTCACGTATTAATAATGAACAGATGCTGGAAAACATCACCCATATACATGCATCCACAACGACCCCTGACTGGCTCGTGCTTATCGGCACTCTTGAGTTCAGGATAACAACATATGTTGCGATTTCGTGTGTGAAAGTACGTAGTGAAGTAGTAAAGTCTTGATGGCATGCAGGGTTGTTGCTAGAAGAGATACAGCTACGGTCGGGAGGTATTTATTAAATTATCTATCAATTGTATTTTATTGTATACGGCCCAAACATAAACCCAACCATCACAGTAATGTACAAACAATAATTATACCGAGTATTATTCTTATTATTTTTTAAAATTACACTACCCTTACTTCAAGAATATGCTACATGTGAGCATGCCGGTAAAGTCTAGAAGAGATACAGCTATGGACACTCACATCAATATAGCATAATTTTTATGCCACTGTACAACATTAATTAATATTTTTACATTACTGTTGGGTCTAGGGTTTGGGTAGACGCTAATAAAATACAATTTAATATGTAATTTGATAAATAATATGAATAAAACTCCGTAAAATTACTGTTTTTTACGTTATTGTGATGGTTGAATTGGGGTAGACGTTAATAAAATACCATTTAATAGGTAATTTGATAAATAATATGATTAAACTCCGTATTACTGTTTTTACATTATTGTGATGGTTGAATTGGGGTAGACGTTATTGAAAAACAAAAGATAATTTAATAAGTAATATAAGCAATCTATTTTAGGACCACAGCTGTATCTATTCTAGTGGCGGTAATGTATTAAAATGCGAAAGACAAGCCTTGAAAAAATAAACACAGAAAGCATGTCAATTTCTTTACATGTTGAAACAAACAAACAAACAAACAAACATTTAAAATAAATAAATAAATAAACATCCAGAAAATTATACGAAGTAATGCCATTTTAAAGGCATGCTAATATTAAAATGTATAGCCTATATTATGGGAATATATATGCAAGAGGACCGTTGTAATGTAACAATGTGACTCAGTTGTCGCATGTATGTGATCATACAAAGTAGTCTGCTTTATTTAAAGGGTTTAGACTGTGCAACACGTCGGCATGCATCTCTGTTTCGACAATACTTACTCAACCTACTGAAATGCATTGCAGCGGGAGGACGGAAGGCGTGAAAAGAGGAAGGTTTGCAATAAGTCTTTCGAGCAGATGTTGATGAAACATGCTAATGATCTTGACACGTTATTGTGCATATTTTTTGCTCTTTTGGGCCATTAGTGTGGGTGAGATTTTGACTTCCCTTTTAGGCTCATTTTTTCAAATCGAGCTGAAGATGAATATCAGTGGTTTAACTGTCAAATAATGAATGCGATAACAGAATAAATATCACAGCTGTGGCGCTTGGCTTTTCGTGGAATAATAATAATAATAATAATAATAATAGTAATAACGAATACGATTGTTCTCATATGTCGTATTCAAATTGCACTGATTGCATGCGCGATTTTGTCGTTTTAATTTGTTTGCTTGAATGTGATGTTCTCTCTATGTAAACAAACGCTGGTTTCAAACTGAGCTCATCTTTAGCATATGAACCCGCAGAATTCTGGCACAATTCCTGCCAGCTCGAGTTAAACCTCAAGCCCACTGCTCATAACACTGAAACATGCACTCCCTCTTTCTGTCACAGAACGAGCCAACGAACAAAAACATGCAGAATAAATTGATTGCGAATTAATCTGCTTGCAGAAACGTGAATGACTAATGCAAATACATTTGTGCACTGTAAATAAATCCGGGTTGTTTTAATTTTTTTAAGCTGAATCAAATTAATATTATGAGTCCATTGAACTTATATTAGCCTATGTTATACTGACTTAAAACAGCTTGCGTAACTTATCAAATTAAGCTAGAACATGATTAACTAACTTACAATGAACTAAAAACACATGCTGTCAGAACTAATTGATTATATATATTTTTACAGTGTGTTGTTTATAAATGCAGTCAGTTAAATATTATTAATGTTAATAAATGCAGATTTTTGTAGCCCATGTGTAATGAAAACTATCATTAGTGTTGTTATTATTATTTGGTTTGTTGCGAACTAAAAAAGAGAGGCTGTATATAAATATTCTGACTGCATTTAAATTCTCCATTTCTGCATTTAAAAAATGGTGTGTTATTTTAACTCTGTATGTTAATATGAATATTTTATTTATTATATAAATGTGTATGAACGAATTTATACGAATGGTAGCCTAGTTTTATAAAAGCAGGACGTTTAGAGATACAAATAAGGGTTGCTTTGCCTGTTAACTCATCATAAACATTTTTTATTTTGTTTTATAGTTAATAAATTTGATTATTTTTTTAGCGTCTGAACACCAAGACATTTAATGCGTCTTCCCGAATAATCATCGCAAGAACCAATAATAAGAAAACCGGCAGAACTGAGTAGAAAATAATGCATTATAAATGACCAGCTCTAGCACGAGAATGGCTTTATTTCTGCATTGCTCAGTTTCATTTGTTTTAGTCTGTCTCTGTATTTCCCTCCCGTTCTGTGTCAGTTTAATGCGCTTTAACTCACTTTCTTTGGCCCCGCTGAGGATTTTTAAACGACACATGCGCCTACTAGTGGCGACAGTTCGAGCTCAGGGTGTGTCAACCACACAGGAACTCATTAGATTCTAATTAAATACTCTGCGTGAGACCATCGTAATTATTGTTGTTGTGGCATGATGGAACGAACCCATTAGTTATAGAAAATTAATTTAGCGCAAGATATGTTTTTTAATATTATCACTTACTGATCATTAGCAGACTGTTTAATTTTTATCATTGCTGCTGTTTTTAATTTACTTATTCTATTATTTTTAGGGATACTTTGTGTCCCTATAACTATTTTAAATAGATTATTTAATTGCTCAATACTTCGTGCAATATATTTTAACAAAAACTTCATTAACTGACACACAGAGAGACATGATGAATAACTTCAAAGTTTTTTAATCATTATTTTGTCTGTGGTTTTAAAGGTTACACCTTACATACTCTAAACCTTCCTCGTTTATTGTGTGCCAAAACATGTATGAAGAGGATTGGAATATTTTATTGATTGCTCATTAAATATAATGAACGCTGATAATAGAGAAGCTTTCAGTTTTGCTTCGGCTCGTTTGATGACTAGCCCCGTCCGCTGATTGGTCGCTTAAACCCTGCCCTGTTCGCTGATTGGTGGAGCGCTCAGCGCACTCCAGGCTATAATGAGATGAGTAAATAACGCTCGTCTGCAGAGTGCAGAGCGCGGCGTTCGCGTAGTCGTATGTCTGACTAACACAAACCACTTTTCTCGTTTTAACTCACTTTTACGCATTCATTTGGAAAGAACGCTTGACAGCTGAAAGGGACTTTGCTGCAGAAACTCTTCTGAAACTGAGGGATTAATTTGTTTGGACTTTATTTTCCGAGACTCTGGATTGACAGGACGGAAAGTAACTGACTGAAAGTAAAACTGATATTCAGGAGCAGCTCACACCTGCTGTACACGCTCTGGGATGAATTCAGTTTCATAAATAACTCTTAAATAGTAGTTGTATATGCTTTGAGAAGCATACAAGACTCTGTTTTTATGCCTTACTCTCATCTATCGTGCAGCACGAGATTGTTTGTGCGTGCGTGTGTGTGTGTGTGTGGCTGAAGTCAGTGGGGAACTCGCTCTGTATTAACGCTTCTGCATCTGCATTGCAACACAAAGTAAACGGTCACCGAGGAGTTTTTTCCACTCTCCAACACAACGGACTTTCTGTAGCCTACTCACCCAACTGGGTTGCCCGAGCTTTTCACGAGGACTCATTTGAAATCTGTTGTGATGCATATTCCCGTAGACCCGAGCACGAGCAGACGGTTCACGCCGCCCTCCGCCTCGTTCCCGTGCGCTAAAGTGACCGAGAGCCAGAGCATGAGCGCGCCGGGCCCCCTGCGCTCCGGCCGGCCCGTGGAGAGCCGCTCCGTGGTGGACGTGCTGGCTGATCACGCCGGAGAGCTGGTGCGCACGGACAGCCCAAACTTTCTCTGCTCGGTCCTGCCGTCTCACTGGAGGTGCAACAAAACCCTTCCCGTGGCGTTTAAGGTAAATAAAACACTTCTATCTGTAATATTGACTAATTTCTTGGCTTTGTCAGAAATCTAGCTACTTTTAAACAGAACTCGCGCTCTTCTGAAGCGATAACCATAGCAACAGAGTTTTCCGTTAGCACTTTTGACGAGTGGTACATCACTAAACTACTATTGTTTGTATTTATTAATTATTTTAATTGTTTACTTAGCATAAATTTATAGCAAAATGTGTTTTTACAGATGTGTTAGTTAGCTGATGTTTGGTTAACTGATATAGGGGCGCCAAAAGACAACTTGGTTGCGCGTGCCAAGAACACAAGTTAATCAATAAGAAATTACTGTGGAGATGTTTTTAAAATGTCAACTCACCTGATAGCAACTGCAAAATTAAAACACTTGCTAATTTCATATATTTTCTGATATCATCAACATACTAGGCAAATTTACTGCTTGACTGATGATTTGAACAGATGTCAATCACGTCAGAGATGTTTCGACACGGTTTTCTGCACTTGGAAAATTAGCATGAAATTATTATTATTATAATAATTAAATATTATTAACAATTATTTAAATTTTTATATTATAATTATGCAACTATTATTATTAGCATTACTGTTTTAATATTTGTTTGCTGAATGTACGATTCGTTTATATGCTGTTGTTATTCGCATCTATTCTGTTTATATATTTTGCACATATAAATATTAATCGTTGAATTTGGGCCAACGGAATTTAAAATATAAAATTGCTCCCATAATTAAGGAAACGATGCATATACTCGCAAAGCTAATATTATATCTATTATTTGTATTTTATTTGTACACACAACTGTATAATTGCGAGTACACACATACCTAACATTACTAGTGATTTTTGTTAAGGCTGCAACCCAGATTTGTGGTTTATTGGGTTTGTGTGTGTGTGTTTGATTATGGCTTTATCTCTGTGTTTATCAGGTGGTGGCTCTTGGTGATGTTCCTGACGGGACTCTGGTCACTGTGATGGCGGGAAATGATGAGAATTATTCCGCGGAGCTGAGAAACGCGTCTGCCGTCATGAAGAACCAGGTGGCGCGCTTCAACGACCTGCGCTTCGTGGGCAGGAGCGGCAGAGGTGCCACATCTAAACATTTCTTTGTCTTTTTGTGGGCAGATGCATGCATGCATGCTTTGGAATCAATAGAAACCATTTATGTTAAAAAGAAAAAAGCAAGACAGAAATAATACAAAAAAAAATCCAGTCATACAAATATCAATTTACGAATTGTCTTACATTTAAACTTAAACACAGTGGGTGTCATTTTTGTTATATGTATACAGTGCTCAGTATAAATGAGTACACCCCATTTTAAAAATGAATATTTTTATCCATTTCTCAGTGAATATAGACTATTTATTGTAATGCATTTAAACAAAACCGATTTATTAAACAGATATATTTATTAAAACAATATTTTAGTCACTAAACATATTTAGAAATTGAAAGATAATCCAATTAAATTCAAGCTAAATCGTGCAAAAAATTTTTTTTAAAAATTTGTTGCTTCTCTTGATTTTATCTCTTTTAAATTTGTATTTAATATTTTTCTATAACATATAAATTTGGGTGTAATAGTTTTTGGACCGTCATTGTAAGTTATTTTGTTAGATAAGCTCCAGATTTGGCTTCAGTGCTTACTAATCTAATGTATATGCACAAATATAATATTGTAGCGCTTCCTATTAAAAATCTGAATTTAAAAGAGAGATTTGTGAGGGGTGTATTTATATACGCTGAGCGCTGTACTAACTAACAATTAAATAAACCAAAAACATTTGTCACATATATAACGGATAAAACTGAATGCTTCTGTTAGCCTACATGTCCCATAAAAAATAATTTCCTCACAGAACAATTTTTTCATAAAGGATGTAAGGTTTAAAAAACCCCATCTTGTTTACACACCTTAAAACACCCTACCTCTTACATAGCTTACATTCTTTCACAAGCTTTTCCCTTTCGTCGTTTTCCTCTTGGCCCCGCTCCTCGCACTCACATTTTTCCTGTAAATGTTACACTTTAAATAGTTGCAGACGGATGAATGGAAAGCGCTGCAGTGCGCGAATTAAAAGTACCTTTCATTTCTGCAGTCAATTACCCCACCCTCATAGCCCTCATACAAGCCACGGCTTTCTCCCCCTCAAAGCGCAGCTTCATTGCATTTAGAGATCACACACGCACGCACGCACACACATGCACACAGACACAGCGGAGTCCCGGGAACAATCTGGAACACATTGTCTGACTAATCCACATCATAAACGCATTTGAAAGCGCATCAAAGCAGTAGTGCTGTCTCTTTTTAGAGGAAACCCATTCATTTCTCCCAGCTGTGTGTGACCCACCTCGGCGGGATTGTGTTTGAATCTTTACCTCGCCGAGCCTGAGGGAGTTTCTGTGTTTACCTGAGGGCTTATCTGGCAGAAGCAACTTTATATGATTTAATTATTTTTCTCAACCGAAAGAACGACTGCGATATTATCCCACACTTTCAGGAAATGATCGAATGCTAATATCACTTACAGATTATTCTGCCATCAGCATATTGCTAAATATTGACTTCACAATATTTGTTATTGTTGCAAACCACAAATACTTTCCCCTGTTTCTTGCTGCCACACTCAATCTGACTCAACATACCAAGGTTGTGGTCCAAAAATCTGAAACCGCTAGTAAAGAGACTCCTATTTTGCTTTGTTTTGAATATAATATAAAGCGTTTCATGATGATAAAAATATACATGATACATTTTATAATGCCGAGTTTTGTTTGTCCTCCTTTTTGTTATGCTGACTACAGCGCTCAGGTTGCTTAAATGAAATTGGTGATTGAGTTATCTAAGTATATCCATGTATGTTATCCAAAAAGTTGCTGCTTTTTTTAAACTACTTATTTAAAATGAGCTCAATCGACACAATTCTTGAGTTTTTTGCGACAAGTTAATTATTTTATGTTCAATCCACTTACATTTGTTAAAATAATTAAGTAAATTAATTTGTCGAAAACTTGATCGATTTGTGTTGGGTCAACATGAAGGAATTATGTAGAACCCAGCATTTTTTACAGTGATGATTAATGTTAATTTTTAGTTTTATATTAAATTAATTCTCAAGACTTTTAGATCATGTAATACCTCTTAAAACTCATGACATCGTATTCTTCCTCTCAGGAAAGAGCTTCACTTTGACCATCACTGTGTTCACTGGACCGCCGCAAGTCGCCACGTACCACCGCGCTATTAAAGTCACCGTTGACGGACCTCGAGAGCCAAGACGTGAGTACCCACAATTCCCCTTTATGTCTGTATTGTGCTGTGTTTGATAGAAATGATTTGGTAACACTTTAGTTTAAGTATAATTTCTCAGTGTCTTATTACCTGCCTATTATTAAGATATTTATTAGTACTCAAAGAGTCCATTGTATTATTCTACATCCATATAAGCACAAATTCTATACTAATAACTATTAATACGCTGCAAAGTAGTAATTTATTGAACTAAGAGTCATAGTTAATGGCTTGTTATTATAAAGTGTGACTATTTATTTAATTTTGAGTGGTTCATTAGTTGAACAAACGATATTATATTATTTTACATTGCTTTAAAAACAATTTCCACCATAATAACTATTAATAAGCAGCAAATTAGTAGTTTATTGATCTTAAAGTTATGGCTAATGGTTTGTTAATAGCAAGAATTGTACCTTAAGATAAAGTGTGACTGGATATTTTATCTTGACTGGTTCATTAGATGAACAAACGCCTTTATATTATTCTACATCAATATAAACCCAAATTATACCTTAATAACTATTAATAAGCAGCAAATGAGCAGTTTAGTGAGCTTAAAGTCATAGTTAATGGTTTGTTAATATAAATTGTGACTATTTATTTAATTTTTAATGGGTTATTAGTTAAACAAACGATATTATATTATTTTACATCACTTTAAAAACAATTTCTACCATAATAACTATTAATAAGCATCAAATGAGTAGTTTATTGAGCTTAAATTCATAGTTAATGGTTTGTTAATAGCCAGAAATCTACCTTAAGATAAAGTGTGACTGAATATTTCATATCTTGACTGGTTCATTAGATGAACAAACGTCATAATATTATTCTACATCGCTTCAGACCCAAATTCTACCTTAATAACTATTAATAAGCAGCAAATTAGTAGGTTATCGAGCTTTAAGTCATCGTTAATGGTTTGTTAATATAGCGAGAATTGTACTTTAAGGTAAAGTGTGACTGAATGTTTTATTTTAAGTGGTTTATTAAATGAACAAACGTCATTATATTATTCTACATCGCTTTAAACACAAATTCTAGCTTAATAACTATTAATAAGCAACAAATTAGTAGTTTATTGAGCTTAAAGTTATGGTTAATGGTTTGTTAATACAGCCAGAATTGTACCTTAAGATAAAGTGTGACTGAATATTTTATCTTGAGTGGTTCATTAGATGAACAAACAGCATTATATTATTCTACATCCATATAAACCCAAATTCTACCTTGATAACTATTAATAAGCAGCAAATTAGTAGTTTATTCAGCTTAAAGTCATCTGTCATGGTTTGTTAATGTAGCGAGAATTGTACCTTAAGATAAAGTGTGACTGAATATTTCACTTTGAGTGGTTCATTAGATGAACAAATGTCATTTTGTGCTGCACACATTGTGCTGTGTGTTTCTAGTGCATGCATCCAGCACAATCTACATAAATATGTGTTGTTCCTATTATTGATTTATCATCTTGTGTACAATTTCATGCCAGACTGCAAATCACAGCTCTGGTAGAAATGGCTTTTCTTTCTGCGGTGCACTGTTGTTTGATACTGAGGGAGAAGTACTTGAGGTGATACGAGATGGGATAGTCTCTCCTTTGTGTCTGCTTTATACCCAGTTATTTACTGCAGTAAAAACCTAGCTGAGCCGTCTTTAGAGCGAGTGCCAAGTTAAACAGGTTAGATAATCTGTTGGTTCCTGCTGTTTTTCTTTCAGTATTAGAGGTTTATCATCGCACACTATTTGGATTCTGTTTCTAACTCGGTCACGCTTTTGACTATGTTAGGTATTGTATTTCGGACAGTGCAGCGAGTATTTTCTACTTTCAGATCACCGACAGCTTTAAAAGACATATGAGTCACCGGCAGATGATACCGAGCCACACTGTATGTGTGTGTTCCTAAAACGTACAGTGTATTTCAGTAAGTAAGTGTTGGTTTCGATTTCTCCCTGCGTTTTAGTTTGTTTGGGTGTATACATACCTGCACAGCAGTGTGTGTTAATATTAAACAGCGAACAGCCCTCCGTGGTCTAGATGGTTGCCAACCTCAGATGTCAGCTGTGGTGGGTTATTAAGCCGTTTCAGGCACAGAGTGCGAGGGTGCGTCTCGGAGCCGCAAACATAGAGGGTTCAATGAAAGTGGCCACTCTCTCTGACCAGCGGGGTCAGCAGTGCCTGACCGCATTAGAGCCGCTGAATTAACACAGCACTGAACGCCTGCTTGGGGTGCAGATCCATAACACTAATGCAGCCCGCGAACCACAGCCAGAGGAGACCAGAGAGAGAAAGAGAGAGAGATAAAGGGAACTCACTGCTGGTGTTTACAGAGCTGTGTCATATTTGTTCCTTGTCATTGCTTTTCAAACCAAGTGGCACTTAAAGAAAGTGAAAATGCAGTTTAGTTTGGATTAAAATGATAATTCAATGTGTACACAGTAAAGAAATGCTTTTAGGTGAATTAAATGAACTTTTTTAGTCCTCTCAACATACAGTTGAAGTCAGAATTATTAGCCCCCCTGTTTATTTTTTCCCCAAATTCTGTTTAACGGAGATCACTTTTTTTTTTTCTACACATTACTAAACATGATAGTTTTAATAACTCATTTCTAATACATTATTTATTTTATCTTTGCCATGATGACACTACATAATATTTTCATTCATTCATTTTCTTGTCAGCTTAGTCCCTTTATTAATCTGGGGTCACCACAGCGGAATGAACCGCCAACTTATCCAGCACGTTTTTACACAGCGGATGCCCTTCCAGCCGCAACCCATCTCTGGGAAACATTCACACTCACACACTTATACACTACGGACAATTCACCCTACCCAATTCACCTGTACTGCATGTCTTTGGACTGTGGGGGAAACCAGAGTACCCCATGAAACCCAAGGGAACGCAGGGAGAACATGCAAACTCCTCACAGAAACGCCAACTGACCTAGCCAAGGCTCAAACCTGCGACCCAGCGACCTTCTTGCTGTGAGGCGACAGCACTACCTACTGCGCCACTGCGTCGCCTTCATAATATTTTACTTGATGTTTTTCAAGACACTTCTATGCAGCCTAACGTGACATTTAAAGGCTTAACTAGGTTGATTAGGTTAACTAGGCGGGTAGGGTAATTACTCAGGCAAGTTATTGTATAATGATGGTTTGTTCTGTAGACTATCGAAAAAAATATAGCTTAAAGGGGCTAATAATTTTGACCCTAATATAGTTTTAAAAAATTAAAAAACGCTTTTATTCTAGCCGAAATAAAACAAATAAGACTTTCTCCAGAAGAAAAAATATTATCAGAGATACTGTGAAAGTTTCCTTGCTCTGTTAAACATCATTTGGGAAATATTTTAAAAAGAAAAAAAAAACGTCAAAGGGGGGCTAACTTCAACTGTATATCTGTATATCAGTCAGACTGACTAAAGTATTAATTATTTAACTTTGTATAACTTACAGTTTAAACATGATTAAACTTATTTAAATAAGTTTTTTTTGTTGAATTAAATGAACTTTTTAGTCCTGTCATTGTACATCAGCCAAACTGACTAAAATTTTAAAATTAAACTTAAAATGATTAAAGAAATTAAAGATTTGAGAAAATAAATTTAGCTTGAAGAAAAGTAAAAAAAAATTTTAGGGGTGCCCAAACATTTTCCTATAAAGGGCAAAAAAAGCTAAGTTTACTGAGGGTTGTGGGTTGAATATAAACCAAACCATATATATTAAATTCGCCAGGAGTTATTTTTTGATTTATTCAGTAATGTTTAAAAATTCATGTTGACTAGTATAATGCAGTATAATTTTTATAATGAACTTATTACAGTAAAACATAAACAATCCCTTTTATGACACAAGTTTAATGCTGAACGCACTAGTTGTTGGCATTGCCAGTGGTGTTGTCTCCGCTGGCGATTACTTCCTGTAGTTTGTTGCAATGGCCAGCGAGGTTTTCTATATGAGAAATTACTGCTGAACGAACTGCAACTCCCAGAACCCCCTGCACTCATCAACTTCTGCAACAGCTGACAATAATCCAGACACTCACACTGATACAGCTGCTGCAATCTACACTGATTACAGGACTATAAATACACCTCACCTTCATCTACACATGGCTGAGTCTTGTTTCAATCATGAACATCACAAAGCGTTTTCCCTGGTTTGTTTTTCTGTGTGTTTTGATCCTTGTCTTGCTTCTCCTCTCGACTAGTCTAACCTCTCGCTTGTATATTGACCACGATTATTGGATTACCCTTATGATACTGTTTTGTTCCTGACTATGACCCTTGCCTGTACAACCTCCATTAATAAACTGCATGTTGATCCGCACCTCTGTTCTCAACACTAGTCAAGCTTACTTTGATTTGATTACTTGATTTGTCTTATGCACTTTGCTGACAGTATTTACATTTTAAAAGTCTGATTCCTTTACGGCATTGAATTAAATCGTTTTTTTGTAGCTCAGCAATGGAACAAAAGGTTACGTTAAATTCAAAATAAGGATCACTGTCAAATGCATTCGCCTCAACCACCTCCCCATCATTCCGCCTCTCTTTTCAGATGGGATGGCTGGCCAAATTAAAGCATACCACGGGCCTACTTTGGGCATCTCTGGCTTAGTTAGATTTCAATATTAATTTTGACAGCTGACATGCTCATATATTTATATAAACATGCTGTATTACACTATTTCTGTATTTTAATGTGTGTAATTATCATTAAAAAATCCTTACAATGCAAATAAAAGTCATCAAATAAATATTCCATCGCAAATTCTAGCATCCAATGAGCAAATGCTATTTGATATGATATTGCACATACACTCACTGACATGTAGCAATGCAAAGTACATGCAAATCTCTCTTTTGGTTCCGTCTGGCACTCATGCTTGCCTTTTGTTACGCCTGTAATGCTAGATTTCCTCATGCATGTCATATTTATCGTGTTGGCTGACTGACGTTGGCCTGTGATCACTCTTTAGACCTGTTACCTGTCGAGCGGGTCACATTTCCGTATCTGCACCCTATGCTCACTCAACTATCACTAATGAAAGTGGTTCAGACACAGTGCTGAGAGAAACGATGTGTGCTTTCACATGCTTATGATGTAGTTGCATTAGACTTCGGACTTCGGAAATGAATTTGAAACATGAGTTAAATTTATTGTTATTAGACTACAAATTTTAAACTATCATCTATCAAATGTGTCCTTTGGCCATACAACAATGGTAATTATTGTGAAAAACAAATTAAATTAAATTAAATTAAATTAAATTAAATTAAATTAAATTAGCTTAAATAAAATAAAATTAAATTAAATTAAATTAAATTAAATTAAATTAAATTAATTAGCTTAAATTAAATTAAATTAAACTGAATTGAAGTATATGAATGGATGTGATTTGAACACTTATTGACCATTCTATAATACTGCAAACGAATGTGTCTTTGCCACAAGGTTAGATTGTTCACTTGCTGTATGTGTGCTGGACTGTGTATCTGTGTATTTTGCTTTTGTCAGATATGTTGTGTCGATGGCATCTTTCATAAGAAAACCACACCCTCTCCTCCCCCAGGCATGGGCTGACAGAAGCTGTGTGTGTGTGTGTGTGTGTGTGTGTGTGTGTGTGTGTGTGTGTGTGTGTGTGTGTGTGTGTGTGTGTGTGTGTGTGTGTGTGTGTGTGTGTATGTGTGTGTGTGTGTGTGTGTGTGTGTGTGTACTTTGATAGTGCTGCCAATAGAATAATACCTCATTAATGTTTACCTGCGGAGTTGAGAAACCTGATAGACAAGACCCCCCACACACCCACTCACACAACATACAGAAGCACAGGCATCTTGAAATGATGAGGACTATGCACACTTAGTATACATAACAGCTGTCCAAAAAGTATTTGAATGCTATAGTCAAATTCCTTTCAAACTGAGTTTCAGATTAATAAAAACTAGTCACAATTAATCGCATTCAAAATAAAGTAACGTTATATACTATTATGTGTGTGCATTATTTATATTTAGTGTTTATATGTGATACACACACATAGAAGAGAACTAATCAGTGGCGCAGTGGGTAGCGCTCTCGCCTCACAGCAAGAAGGTCATGGTGCGAGCCTTGGCTGGGTCAGTTGGCCTTTCTGTGTGGAGTTCTCCCCGCGTTCACGTGGGTTTCCTCTGGGTGGTCCAGTTTCCCCCACAGTCCAAAGACATGCGGTACAGGTAAATTATATAAGCTAAATCATCCGTAGGGTATGTGTGTGAATGAGAATGTATGGGTGTTTCCCAGTGATGGGTTGCAGCTGGAAGAGCATCCGCTGCGTAAAACATATGCTGGGTAAGTTGCCGGTTCATTCCACTGTGGCGACCCCTGATAATAAAGGGACTAAGCCGAAAAGAAAATGAATGAATGAATGAAAATTATTTGTATCATACACATTACCGGTCAAAAGTTTGGGGTCAGTAGGATTTTTAAATGTTTTAAAATGAGCGTTTCCTGTTCACCACGACTGCATTTATTTTAGCAAAATACACTACAAATTGTAAAATTTAGAAATGTTATTGCATTATAAGATAACTGTTCAAAATTTGTTTATCTTTTAATTTAATAATTTATTCCAGTGATTTAAAGATGAATTTTCAGCTTCCTTACTCCAGTCTTCCGTCACATGATCCTTCAGAAATCACTCTAATATTTATTATTATTATTATTATTATTATTATTATTATTATTATTATTACTATTAAAATATTATTATTAATAATGGTAATAGTGATAAAAGCAGTAATGACTGGAGTAATCTTTTAGTTTGAAACTACATACAATGAGTAATAAATAATTATTTAATAAATAGTATTTAACAATTTACCTTTATTTCACATTTAATAAATGCCGCCTTGATGCTTGATGAAGAGAATAATTTTTTAAATTATTAACTAAAAAAATAATAATAAATAAAAAACCGACTCTAAACTTTTGACCTGTATATATAATTTTTTTTTCTCAAATATATGCATGCGGGTATATATATATATATATATATATATATATATATGTGTGTGTGTGTGTGTGTGCGTGCGTGCGTGCGTGCGTGCGTGCGTGCGTGTGTGTGTATATATACACACATACACACATAATAAATGTACACAGTACAAAACACATATCAAAACAAACTTTTATTTTGGATGCGATTAATTACCCAGTACTAATAAAAACTTAATTTTATTGAGTATTACTTGCCAAATTTTTGCATTTATGTTTGAAACTCATCAGAACAGGCAACATTTTTCCAATCTTCTATTGTCTAGTTTAGTGAGCCTGTGCGAATTGTAGCCTCAGTTACAGAGTGGCCTGGTGTGGTCTTCTGCTGCTGTAGCCCATCCGCCTCAAGGCTCGAAGTTTTGTGCGTTCAGAGATGCTCTTCTGCAGACCTCAGTTGTAGCGAGTGCTTATTTTAGTTACTGTTGCCTTTCTATCAGCTGGAACCAGTCTGGCCATTCTCCTCTGACCTCTGGCATAAACAAGGCATTTGCGCCCACAGAACTGCCGCTCACTGAATATTTTCTCTTTTTCAGACCATTCTCTGTAAACCCTAGAGATGGTTGTGTGTGAAAATCCCAGTAGATCAGCAGTTTCTGAAATACTCAAACCAGCCCGTCTGGCACCAACAACCATACCACTTTTAAAGTGACTTAAATCCCCTTTCTTCCCCATTCTGATCCTCGGTTTGAACTGCAGCAGATCGTCTTAACTTTGTCTACATGCCCAAATGCATTAAGTTGCTGCCATGTGATTAGAAATTTGCGTTAACGAGCAGTTGGACAGGTGTACCTAATAAAGTGGCCGGTGAGTGTATACTAGCAATTCAGATTTTTGAAATCACTTTCATTGTTTGTAAATGACATTGTCTGCCAATCTATCATATTATGAATAAATTATAGCTAATATATAATAAAGAAATGCATGCACACATTTCAAGACGAAACATCACCAGTAGTAATAGTCAAAATGCAAAAATAAATTAGTTATATATAACAAAAACGTATGCAGAGTTTGAGAGAAGACAAAAGTGGTTATTATAGTCAGGGACAATATTTGCATTTTGGCACACGGCTCTTAGAGGGCATGTAAATCTGTTAACAATATCATTCGCTGTGTTATTTTTCCTCAGATATCACTCTGTGTTTCTGTAAATAAAGGAGTGTACATGCATACATTAGTGTGTGTGTCTGTGTATGTGCGTGCAAAACACCTGCCAGGTGTGTCAACTATTAAATAATGCACGCCACACCCATACATATAAGTATAGTTCTGTATGTTACAGATGATATTGATATCAAATTCATAGATTTAAATGTTTACTCTCAATAGGCCCTTCTGAGACTTTTTCTTCCCCATTCACTGATAAGAATCTTGCATGTGCGTGTGTTCTTCTCTTTTTTAATGGTAATCATCACACTAATGCTTTTAACACCCTTTCTGCTATCTATGCATCATGAGAACGTTTCTTCAAAGCAGCGCTAACGGCGAGTGGCAGCTTTCGTCACCAGTGACGCGCAGCATGAATGCAGCCAATATCGGACGGCAAATGAATGGAATGCGTTTGAAAAATGAACAGACAATTCATTACAGTCAAAACACACAGTCGAGCATGCAGAGCAGATTTAGCCATCGGATGTGTGTGAGCTGCTGTTTTAGCACTGAGTCTTTGCTGATAAAACTTATTGTGTTGTTTCTCTTAGTTTTACCTCGCTTTTATAATTGTCTCAATATTTTACTCTGGTAAATGTACTACACCCTGGTCAGTCTTGTAGCTGTTTTTAAATGTGCTTTATAAATAAATGAACTTGAACATGATCCTAGAACTAATAAAAAACCCGTCTTTAAGGATATAAAGGACTGTAAATATATTTGTAAATTAGTAGTTTTCCATATTTTAGTGATTCAGGTATTTAGTTTTCCTGTTTATTTATGCTTTTGAATGGCATTATGGGATATTAATCTTTTTTCCAACAACTTTTAACCTTCAAAAGTTGAAAAAGGTGACTTTTATTAACATTCTTAATAAAGTAATATATTATATTAATATTAATAAAGTATAAATTATATATATATATATATATATATATATATATATATATATATATATATATATATATATATATATATATATATATATATGTATATATATATATTTTAAAGTAATATATTGTCTGGGTTGATGTTGTATATCACGCTACAAAAACCTTAATAAACTGACAGTACATTTTCCAACATAGGCTCATTCTGAAAAGTAGCCCTATATACAATTCTGGAGATCACAAATTATGTAATCAGAAGTACATATAGCTGCATTTCGTCTTTAAAACAAACGCTACGGGGAGGTATGATGCCCTTTTCACACTAGCAGCTGACCGCTTACCTCTGCATGGTTGGCTTTCCCGCTATAACCAGATTGTCCAGTGGCTTGCAGCGTACGTTGGTGAACTTAAGACGCAGAAAGGAGTTGACAGCGACAATAGGGTTTAAATCTGGCAAAGAACGGTTCCAGAAAGCAGATAAAAAAAATTTTAAAAGCCAAAAAATTAAATAAACAAGTAAATAGCTAGGTGAGAATGTGGTAAAATCTGAAAAATTACTTTTCAAAACACTGTTGGTTGGGCTTAGGGAAGTAAATGGGCTCAGGTCAGTTGGTGCATTTTAAAACACTAGCGGTTGAGTTAGGAAAGAGAGTGATCGGACAATTGTATGGTCAGTCAGTCGGCAGCGGCCTCTGGTGGATTTAAGTGAGAAGAGCAGGCGCGAATGACACTCACAAGAAAAATTTGAGATCTGAAAAAGCATACACAGCGGTGGATTTGCGAAAAAACAGCAAAAAACATCTCCTGGGACGTATTTGGCGCTCTCTAGAAACGTTTATTGGTGTACGTATCCATAATGAGCCTGGGTTAACATTTTCTGTTATATTATTGACTTATTTCTCTATATATGTTATTTCTTATATATTATATTATTCAAACAACTAAAATGCAAATAAAAGTAGGGACGTCCTGACCAGTTTTTTTGTTACCCTCAAGTCTGAGTCATTTGATTTAGAGTATCTATTGATACCGAAACCTGATCCGATACTTCTATAATACTTAAAAAGAATAAAGAAGAGCGAAGAAACCTTATTTTTTATTTAATTCACCTTATTTTAACATTCAACAACTCTGTTAACAAACAGAGAATTTCTGTAAGGTAGTTTGCACAATCATGTAATAAATAACATCAATTCTTCACTTTTGGACTTTGGCGCAACAGTAAATAAAAAAATAAAATTAATACAAAAACAAATAGCACCTCAACCTAAAATACCTGGCAGGCACTCCCAAGTTTACATATCTCACAGTTTGCTATGGCAATGTTGTCATCATTAACTTTATAATACCTCCAGACTGCAGACATACTCGTGCTTTTCGCTTTAAGCTGCCTCCGTGTTTTACTTTGCCAGCATTTAGCCAATAGCGTCTCTGCAACAATGTGATGCTACAAAGTGATGTCATGCCGCATACGTTGCTGTTTCTGTGTGAAGACAAGAAAGAGGTCTAACTCTGTGCCTCTGCATAACTATAGATGTGTTAAAAATATTGAGAATATATATTCGAGTCCTGATCGGGAGGTAACGTCTGACTTTGATCGAGTGTGAAACTAGGTGGTCGGCCTAGATTTCCAATCACGTGATCAGATCTGGACATCCCTGAATAAAAGTCACTTTGTTAATCTGTAGAGTTGAATTTTCAACAGCAGAAGTTGACAGAGCGGAGATCAACATCCCATAAGGCAATTAAATCAACGGAAAACACTTGTAAATCACTAAATACGGAAACTGTTCGTTTCCAGATATTCTTTATCGTGTATGCTCTTATTATCTGCAGCTCCAGGTCATATTTTCTTTTCTTTGAGGGATAATGCCTGACAAAAGAGGGGGTATCTTCACCCACACACACACACACACACACAAACACACACTTGCACACTCATGCAATGTCTCCATCCTTCATCTTCTGTTTGTGATCTTCTTTGTTTATTCTTTAAGCCGGCAGACAGCATTAGCAACTTTAAAGACTTTAATTGAATAAAGCAGTATATAAAGCACCTCACAGTCCATGATAAACATCTGAGTAGGAGAGAGAGAGAGGCAGACAGAAAGAGGAGGGAGGAGTGTTACGGGAATATTATAGTGAATCATCTGTTTATTTTTCTGCCATTTTTAACAGTGAGGAAAATTCTGCAAATAGCCTAATTGAAGAAGCAAGATGTGCCCAGACTTCCAGTAACACACACACACACACACACATACACCAAACTTGTAGGGAAAAAGATAATTTTTCTCTGTCTGGCCATAGTGTTTCAACATTTTATACGGGTCATATCATGAGGAATCAATTTATCCTTGATCTTTTGAGATAAAAGGGCTGCATTGTGCACGGAGAACTGTAGCTTTCTAATTTTCTGAAACTTTCTAACACGTCTGCCTTCGCACTTCCACAACTGACGTCAAACTGATTCTTATGGCAATGAACGGCACACATCAAAGATTGCCTGTTTGATTTTCTGAAACCTCACTCAACCAGAGATGGTGATAAAGAGGAAGTAAAATCTATTCTTTTTTTTTCTACAAATATGAGATCTGAAAGATAGCTTTAGTGAGAAACTCTACCAAAGGAAGAATCTCAAAATAAGAAACGGCTTAATGTTGAATTTCAGTTTTTAAAATCACTTCAGAGTGAGTAAATGGTGAGTTTTGGGGTGAACTGTCTCTTTAAAGGGCCCCTATTTTACCCTTTTTTAAAATTTAGGATAAGTCTTTTGTGTCTCCAGAATGTGTCTGTAAAGTTTCAGCTCAAAACACCCTTTAGATTATTTAATATACCAGAATATTAGAATATTCTGCTCTGAACAAAATGTAGCTGTTTTTGTTGCCTGCGCCTTTAATGATAGTTCTCCTCAACCACCATTCAAACGTGCCAGTCAAAGTGTGCCTCAATCTCCCTCTCAGCTGCGTCAGATAAACAGTACAGTGACAGACATGAAGGAAGCAGATCTCTTGTAACATTTGTTAGTTGTGGATGTAATTCAAGCCTTTCTGCAATGATGAGTCACACACAATGTCGTTACAAAGTTTACACCAACATACACACACAGCATGCACGTTTAACTTTGCACTGTTTTTGCATGACAAATGTGACAGGATACACATTAATATACGGTGCTGTATGGATATCCGTTATGTAACTGTACAAAATAAACCTGATTTAATGTCCACAAACCGGGATTGAAGCGTCTTCTTTTATAATTGTGCTGACACGCGACTGTGCTGATAAAGGCGGTAAAATCGCTGTAATTCATTACAAACATGCACTGTTTTAAAAACATTTTAAACTTGTTAAACTCATTCTTGAACTCATTTGAGGATGACTGATGATCACAGAGAGCTGAACAGATCTTTTAATCCCAGTTTTACGCGTTACTACAGAGACATGTTAATACGTGGCTGTTGCGGAAACCGCACTCATACGTCATGTTGTCAAAATGGGAGGGATTTGGATCCTATTTTTAATGTTAGGAAATTTAAAAAGACGCTTATTGTCTTTATATCACCCCAATATGACTGTGAACACGCTATATCTACACACAGTTTTGTTCAAACAGCTTACAAAAGATGATTTTCAGCTTGGGTGCCCTTTAATTATATAAGTAGACTTCAAAGGAACGTAAATAAAAAAAAAATTATTTATATATATATATATATATATATATATATATATATATATATATATATATATATATATATTTATATATATATATATATATAGATATATATAGATATATATATATATATATACACAGTTGAGGTCAGAATTATTAGCCCCCTTTTGATTTTTTTTTTAAAATAATCTACAGAACAAACCATTGTTATACAACAACTTGCCTAATTACCCTGACCTACCTAGTTCACCTTATTAACATAGTTAAGCCTTTAAATGTCACTTTAAGCTGTATAGAAGTGTCTTGAAAAAGATCTAGTAAAATATTATTTACTGTCATGGCAAAGATAAAATAAATCAGTTTTTAGAAATCATTTATTAAAACTATTATGCTTAGAAATGTGCTGAAACAATCTTCCCTCTGTTAAACTGAAATTGTGGAAAATAAATAAACGGGCCCTAATAATTCAGGAGGGCTAATAATTCTGACTTCAACTGTGTGTGTGTGTGTGTGTGTTTATATATATATATATATATATATATATATATATATATATATATATATATATATATATATATATATATATATATATACAGTGTATATATATACAGTGTATATATATACAGTGTGTATATATATATATATATATATATATATATATATATATATATATATATATATATATATATATATATATATATATATATATATATTACCGCAGTAAATCTATTAGCAAAGTAGCAGTAAAATCAAATCTCTTGTTTTTTTCTACAAATATGAGATTTAAAAAAATAGTGTTAGTGAGAAACTCTATTAAAGGAAGAATCCAAAAATTATTAATGCCTTAAAGTTGAATTTCCTAGTCTTTCTCTACCACATATTTTCATTTTTATTCACTTTTTAGTTTTAGGAACCACTTCAGAATGAGTAAACGGTGATTTTTGAGTGTGAACTGTCCCTTTAATAACATTATAAGTGGACATCAGAGAAAAGTAAATAAAATATACATAACTTCACACTTTATTTTGAGGTACAATTTGCAATATTAACCCAGCAAATCTATTAGCAAAGTAGCATATATATTTTTCTACAAATATGACATTTGTAAGATGTATGAGTAAGATAGTATTAGTGAGAAACTGTCAAAGGAAAAATCTTAATATTAGAAACATGAATTTAACATTTTTTTTTCGATTACATAACTCTTTTAACTTTTGGAACTACTTCAGAGGGATTAAGTTGTGAATAAATGTTCATTTTGGGGCAAACTGTCCCTTTAATAACATTATTTACATTAACATTATGTAAATAAAAAATATAACTTATTTATATAATTTGGCCACACTTTTTTAAGGTACAATTTATGCTATTCATAAACTAATTACTAAGACTTTAAGTTCAATAAAGTACTTCCTAGGTACTTATTGATAGTAAGGTAGTACTTAGGATTAGGATTAGCACTGTGGAAGTTCATATTTTATAAGTACTGATAAACAGTTAATATCTGAATAATAGGTATGTAATTATGTAATAGTTAATACTGTGAATTCTCACTTAAAATAAAATGTTGCAAATAATTTACATTTATTTATTAAAGTTGTAATAAATTACTATTGTTGAAAAATAATATGGTTGAGTTGTGCGTTGGAGTTATGTATAGAATACACGGTGCAGGTTATGTACACACCTACGTGTCTGTTTATGTCCTCAATTAGACAGTAAATAAATATGTGTGTCCGTGATTGTGTGTGTGAACTATAAGACTGAAACCCATTCTGCATGACACATATATCTCAGTTCTCACACTCCTGCAAAGCTGCAGTTGCGTCAAATCCTGTCACACGCACAAAAACGTGTAGGCGCATTCGTTTTAAAGTCAAGGGTCCCTTCCTGCCCTTCAACACCTCTCGCAATTCTCATCAGAACACCTCAGCCCCTTTTCTGTCTCATCTCCTCCCTAATTTCCACTCCATCCTCCAGAATAATCTCTAATAAAGCCTTCAGACAGTTAAAGACCCGGCTGGAATTCCTCACAGTTGCGTTTTAGTTTCATTAGCTTGGCACGGGGGAATACGCTCCTAAATCACGCTCTTAACACAAAGTGCACTCTTTCTTTTGTCCTATAAACTCCGAGCATTGGATTTCAGAACTTTCCAGTTGCATCTAGCCAGCGGAGAGCAGGACAGCTTGGTTAGATGCATGTTTGCTTGCAGTAGTCGAACGCATGTCGCATCAATCTGGGTCAGAAAGGTTTCTTGGTTTGAATTACAACTAGGTCAACCAAAACCAAACCAAACACCAAACCGCTCATATGCAGGTGCATGCACACTTCAATGCAGTAGCACTGACATAAACACTAGCAGCAGAAACATTTCGAAGCACCTACTCATTCTTCATTATGACTGTTTTACGCTTTTTAGAGATGAATAAAGTCATCAAGTTGACTTATGTTGATTTAAAAAGTGCCCACATCCAAAAACATGCACAGTTGAAGACAAAATTAGCATGTCAAATTCTTTTTCTAATATTTCCCAAGGGATGTTCGACAGACAACTTATTTAATTTTAACAACATTTACATTTATTCATCATTTATTTAGTCTTTGCATGATGACAACACATAATACAGGGTGTCCTTGGGGTCTTAAACAGTATTGAAAGTTGAAGGTATTAACTGTTGCATCATTTTGATTATACAGTTGTATAACAATAATTTTAGTTGTTTGCTAAATGTAGTTTATGAAATTGATAAAATCCTGCTATACCTGATGTCACACTGCTTTCTTTACTGCAGCAACGAAGGCAGCACCATTATTTTTGCTGTTCTATAGGCGACCCCTTCTGGATTACATTTTTATAAAGTAATATAAAATAATAATGTTTTAGTTTAGGATTAGTTTCTTACAATCCATGTTTAGTGAATATATTTAAAATGTGGCTTGAAACGTTACACGCTTTGTGTCAGCCTTTTTAATTTAATAAATGTGCATTTTTGGAGCTTTGGTGTTGCCGCCTTTGATGAATATTTTATTTGCACCTTTTGTGTTTTTTTGCTTAGCACCCAGTAAAGAGGGATGTGCGTGCTTTTATATAGTTTTTCTTTATATTTAAGATGTTGTCAATGTCACCGGTTCAAACGAAGTGGCGATGAGGTCTTAAAATGTATGAAAAGAGTGTTAAAAAGTGTCTTAAAAGGTATTGAATTTAACTTACTGAATCCTGTATATACCCTGTAATATTTTACTTGTTTATACTTGTTTAGTTTTTATTTTTTGCATTATTTTGGCATTTTTGTGTTGAGTTTGCATGTTCTATTCGTGTTGGCGTGGGTTTCCTCTGGTTGCTTCAGTTTTCCTTACAGTTCAAAGACATGCGCTATATAGGTGAATTGGGTAAACTAAATTGGCCTTTAGTGTATGAGTGTGTGTGTGAATGTGAGAGTGTTTGGGTGTTTCCCAGTACTGGATTGCAGCTAGAAGGATATCCGCTTCATAAAACATATGCCGAAATAGTTGTCGGTTAATTCCGCTGCGGCGACCCCTGGTAAATAAGGGACTAAGCCGAAGGAAAATGAATGAATGTATTCAGCTTATAGTGTAATTTAAGGTTAAGGTAACTTGGTAAGTTAAGCAAAATTTTAGACAACAGTGGTTTGTTCTGTATACAATTGAAAATAAATAAATAAATAAATAAATAATTGGGGACTAATAATATTGACCTTTTTTTTCTAAAAACTAAAAATTATTCCAGCCATTTTCATTTAGTCGTATAGCTGACTCTTTTGTCCAAATTGACTTACAATTGAGGAGGCATTCAGTGATTCAATAAGAAGAGGCAATACACACAAATGCTAACTATACACAGGAACTGTTTGTGCTCAGAGATTTATTGCTAGAGTGAGGGGGGAGTGTGCTTTTAATAGAGAGAGAACAGTGATTCTACAGGTGGTTTGTCAAGCCCACTCACCTGTGTGAAACACAGGTCAAGATTTTCTCCATAAAAAAGAAAACATATACAGTTGAAGTCTAAATTATTAGCCCCCCTGTTTATTTTTCCCCCCAATTTCTGTTTAAGGGAAAGAAGATTTTTTTAAACACATTTCTGAACATAATATTTTTTAATAACTAATATCCAATAACTAATTTATTTTATTTTTGATAGGACATGATATTTGACTAGATAGTTCTAAAGATTCAGCTTAAAGTGACATTTAAAGGCTTAACTAGGTTAGTTAGTCAAGTTAGGGTAATTAGTTATGGTATAACGATGGTTTGTTCTGTAGACAATCCCAAAAAAATTAAAATAAAAAAATTAAAAATTAAAAACTCATTTTATTCTAGCTGAAATATAACAAATAAGACTTTCTCCAGAAGAAACAATATTATTAGACATACCATGAAAATTTCCCTTGCTCTGTTAAAGATCATTTGGAAAATATTTGAAAAAGAATATAAAAAGTAAATCATTTAACTTCAACTATTATTCCTCACACAAAAAAAAGTGAAAAAGCACATATGCACTGTTATACACTCTTTTCGTGCTTTTTTTCTGCATTAAACCTGCACAGGAAAAGCAAAAAGGGTGTAACATCACAGACAGAAAACACACACAAAGCGGTGACTGCCTGTGGCTCACGTATTGTCTGATGGATATGGGCACTATTGAAGGGTCTTCTTTGTCTCACCTGCTCCAACTTGCCCTGGAGAATGAATCAAGGATCAGAGATAATAATAAAAGAGGCTTTTTATTCCCTCACCAATGGCAGCAGTGGAATTGTTTATAGGGATTTCGCATGAAACGTACTGAGAAAATCCTGTAACAGGGTCACAATAATGACAGATCATGGCTAAACCACTACATCAATGAATGAGTTTTCATTTAATTTGTTGGTAATCGTATAAATATGGGTAGCTTTCAAGTACTTTTCAAATAGGTAAACATTTCTTCAAGGCCTAATTTTGGGTTTGATTAAAAAAGCATGTTATTGTTGCTAAAGATATCTAAAAATTAATTGAACGATTATTAATCTTTTATTAACACCAACAACACAATGTACAGTTATGGAAAAATTATCCATTTCTCTAGATTTAAGATTTAGAATTATGAGATTAAAACTTTGGGTATATTTTGCAAACTACTGACAACATTTCTTCCAAACTTAAAACAAGAATGTTGCTATTCATTCATTTTCCCTCAGCTTAGTCAGCAATTTATCAGAGGTCGTCACAGCAGAATGAACCGCCAACTATTCCAGCGTATGTTTTACACACGCAGTAAAAAATAAATCCGTCAAATTTACGGTAAAAAAACGGCAGATGTGGTTGCCAGTACTTTACCGTTAAAAAACATGGTACAAACCGTAAAAGTAATTTCTCATTTTTACGGTAAACTACCGTATTTTATTAATTTATAGAGGTAATATGACTGTATTTTGAATGACCAACATATACACATCTTTTGTTACACAGTTAGACACGTTAGCACTCCCACATGCAGGTGGTGATGAGAAAGTTACATAATGAGCCGATGCTCATCACAATCAACTTTTCCCACAAGCAGAAAAGAGTATCAGCATATAGAAGTGCTCAGTGTCATTCACACAGCTACTAAACACCAGTGTGGTAACACGCATCAAATTAAAGTCATGAAATAAACATTGTTTATCAACATTAGACGTAACATAAATCTCTAATGTACATAACTGATGGGGAAACAACTAAAAAGATCCATATTATGTCGATATAATGCATAAAAAGTGATGTGCCATGCAGGGAATTCTGGAAAAGTCAATTTACGGTTATTTGTCGTATATTTTAAGGAAACATATCATTAACCAGTTTACGGATTTGTACTGTAGCATTTTTACAGTTTTTTACGGTTGAAATCACTGCCATTTTTTACAGTGCAGCGAATGCCCTTCCAGCCGCAACCCAGTACTGGGAAACACCCATACACTCTCACATTCATACACTACGGCCAATTTAGTTCATTAAATTTATCTATAGCGCATGTCTTCGGACTGTAGGGAAAACTAGAAATCCCACACAGAAATGCCAACTGGTCTAGCCGAGACTCAATGGTTTCTACAGCTTTAAGTTGATGACATAAAACGCTTAAGCTGTCTTAAAAAACTCAAGAAATGTGTTGTTTCAGCTAATTTTAAATTAGTTATTTGAACAAGCAGCAAACGTATTGTTTTTTAGTGCAGGATAAAATAAATATGAACATTTTACCCAAACACACACTTAATAAATGCAGCAAAAATGGAGAATTATTTAAGCTAGCTCTTAATATTTTCCATATCCGAGGAATAATATATAAGACCAAATGTTTTGGCACATTTCCAAATGTTCCGTCCCATATGTTTACATTCACTTAAGACATAACCGACAGTATTTACATTAAAACCTCGCCAAGGTATTTTCGACCGCATTCACACACATGCTCCTCTCTGAACGCAGCTGTCTATCATTGCAAATTGAGCTGAATACTACTACTGGTGCTTTTTTTATAACAACATTGGCTTGCTAAACCCAAGAACTATTGATATCCTTAATATTTGGTCTGCAAAAACAAAAGTCTGCAAAAGAGTGCAGAGTTTTGGAGGTTGAATGGAGGCTCTGTTCAGGATTTCAGTTTACCGCCCAACACTCTTCACTGGCACAAACCCACTTCCTGTCATGGGCCGACAGGATTGGTCACGCACGGCTCTGACATCACAATGACTCTCAGATGGACAGAGAGCGAGTGTGCGAGGGCTTCGAAAAAAGGAAAAACAGGTGCAGCGATCAAGAGCAGATGTAGAAACGTCTCCAGCGTTCGTTATTACCGAAGCACACTTTCATTTGAGGCCTCGGTTTCCACACCTGACGTATACGCAAACTCACTCCCACCAACTGCCAACTGCAGCCGAGGAGAGAGAGAAAGGCAGGTGGAGCGATGCCTTATTCAACATATCGGCTCTTATAAAACTGCTTTGCAAGGCATTTTGAGAGCCGCCGAACAAATTCAGATATCTCACATCCTCAGATGGGGATGCAAATACTTGTTTGCATTTTGGGAGACCTGGGGTTTTTTGTGTTTACAGAGATAGAGAGTTGACATACATCGGTTGCAGGATCCAATAAAATCAGTTTGTTTTTTTTACATGTAATCTTTTTAGGTTTAATAGCTTTGTTTAATTGTAATTTTATTGGTTAAAATACTGGTAAGTGATACAAAAGATACAAAGAAATCTGTTTTTCAGGTTTAACATTTTTGTTTAATTTCAGTATTATTTGTTAAATACTGATTAGTGTAATAAATGAATGTGTCTAATTAGTTTTTGTGTGTGTGTGTGTGTGTGTGTGTGTGTTTATAAGATACAGAGTTGGAATATATTAGGTGCAGGATCCGATTAAGTCCCTTTTTTTTAATTATTAACTATTTTCGGGTTTAATAGCTTTGTTTAATTGTAATATTATTGGTTAAAATACAGGTTAGGAATAAAAATTAACATTAGTCTAATTAGTTTGTGTGTGTGTTTGTGTTTATAAGGTATTGTTTATCAGATTTATTTTATCTTTGCAATGATGACAGTAAATAATATTTGACTAGATATTTTTCAAGACACTTGTCTTAAAAGACACTGTAGCTTAAAGTGACATTTAAAGGCTTAACTAGGTTAATTAGGCAGGTTAGGGTAATTAGGCATGTTTTTGTATAGCAATAATTTGTTCTGTAGACTATCAAAAATATAAAGGCCATTTTGAGGCATGTAAACAATAACGATGGTCCTGACGAATTTCCTGTTTTACATTTTAAATTTCCATAGCTTCTGAGAGTCCAAATAGTTCAGCTTATTAATAAATAACGTTACGATAGCTGTTACAACATCAAGTTATGATTGAATCGCCTCTTGTAACCGATATGAAATAGTTTGACAACAAGCAGGAAATGGTGTTGGGCCAATGACATTACCACGTTGAAATAGTCTATAGCCTCTTATATAAGGGCTGATAATTTTGTCCTTAAAATGGTGTTTTAAAATTAATAACTGCTTTTTACTAGCCAAAATAAAACAAATTAGACTTTCACCAGAAGGAAAAAATATTATCAGACATGCTGTGAAAATTTCCTTGCTCTGTTAAACATAATTTGGGAAATATTTAAAAAAGAAAAAAAAATCAAAGTGGGGATTATTATTTATTTATTTATTTATTTATTTATTATAAATATAATACTAATAATAATAATAATAATAATAATAGTAATAATAATTATGATAATGATAATAATAATTATTATTACTATTAGTTATTATTTTATAACAATTATCGTTATTATTACCATTATTATCAGAATTATTATTAGTGCATTACTGCTCAACAGTAATATATTTCTGTCACAATTATACATTTTTCTCCTCATATTATTTGTTTGTTTGTGTATTTGTTCATTTATTTATTTATTTTTATGGGTTGCTGTGTAAGTTGTGATGTGCATATGGCACGAGGATAGTTTTTCAGGAATAAAATGGTAACATGGCTTACATAAATCATAACAATTGCATAGCAGTTTCTTATTTAGGCAAATATTAATTGTACTTTCACTTTTTTATTGCATTATAATTACCTGTAAATGGAGCATTAAAGCTAATTAATCTGTGGTGGATCATTTCATCCCAAAATGTTTAAGTATGCACATTAATTCTGCAAGACTGCTTTTAGAAACAAATTAAAGTAATTACACTAGAACATTATGTGAACATTACAAAGCCCTGAATATTCACCACTTATTGTGTGTTTGTTTAATATTTCAGCCACTTACATTTTAGACGTTTTAAGCTACTATTAAGACTCTTTTTACCACATTATACATTATTTTTTTTCAATTTCACTCAAAACATGCCAGGAAATGTTACACAGTCCACCAAGATCATGTTTATTTTTAAACATCACCAAAACTCCTTCAATTAGTCTTGCTGAAGCTTGGTTTACTCTCAGTCTGCGCGGATCAATTTCACAATGTTATCAAGTGCCTATCAGCCCCATTTATAGACACCCGTGCAAATATTTACAGTGTGCCCGCCGTGACACGTCTGGCCCTCCACAGCGAAGCGCCGAGATTCAGCCCTGCCCAAATGCTAAAAGAGCCTGTGTTCTGCCTGTCCAAAGGGGGAACATATGTTTCTTTCTTTTCATCGTGAGAGAGAGAATGAAGAGAGGGAGGAAAGGAAGGAAGCAGGGCGTATCAGTCCGTTGATCAGTGCGAGTATGAGAGCCGAAAGTGTGCTGAGAGGGCCTCTGTGTACACATGTGCGGAAAGTATGGACTCGAATGAACGATGACGATGGCTAAGCTGCTTATATTGCTGCCGATTTATTTTTGCAACTGTTAGTGAGCTGCAGTCGGATGGGTTTACACCAGGGTTGCCAGATTTTTGCAAAAAAAAAAAAAAACTAGTCCAATGCTAAAAGTAGCATTAACACAAAATATGCACACAAAATACATATTTTACATCACTGTATGCAAAAGCTACTATGGTGGAAGCCTGTATGCTAATATTGATTGTATTCATTCATTCATACTTTTATTTTATTTTCGACTCAGTCCCTTTATTAATCTCGGGTCACCACAGTGGAATGAACCGCCTAATATTAATTGTAAAATAAGATTTTTTTTAAAATAAATATTCAACATATTTGTTAAACCTCTAAATTAAGTGGCTTTTGTTTATGGAGTATAGCATGGATTATTTGCTGTTATTATTATTTAACAAAGATGGGGAGTCCTGTCAGTCCGTTATTACACAAACGAAAGCAGCCTCTACTGCTAGCTACTAGCAGTGTACTCTGTTTCATCATCCAAGCACAGTTTTAATCAATGGTGGGATGTATGTTTGGTAGAGTAAAATATTCGCAATCATGTTAATATAATTCACTTTCACATACAATCACTGGCCACTTTATTAGGTACACCTTACTAGTACCGGGTCGGACCTCCTTTTGCCTTCAGAACTGCGTTAATCCTTCATGGCGTAGATTCAACAAGGTACTGGAATTATGCCTCTGAGATTTTGGTCCATATTGACATGATTGCATCACACAGTCCCAAAAGTGCTCTATTGGATTTAGATCTGGTGACTGTGGAGGCCAGTCAACAGACCAGGAAACGTTTTTCCAATCTTCTATTGTCCAATTTTGGTGAGCCTAAGCGAATTATAGCCTCAGTTTCCTGTTCTTAGATCAGTGGTCTTCTGCTGCCCATCCGCCTCAAGGTTAGATGTGTTGTGCGTTCAGAGATGCTCTTCTGCATACTCTGCAAAGTAACCCATTTCTGCAGTAAAACCACTGACTTGGCAACCCTGGTTTACACTGTGCAAGAGCTATTGCTAAAAGTTATAGAGCAGATGAGAGTAATGTCATATTGGTTAATTTTCTTTATATTATAACAGAATTTGCAGCAAAAGTAGTTCATGTCTGGGTTTGCACTGCAGTCTGGTATAGATTAGTGATGGTCATTTGTAAACATTTAGTTTGTTGTGTCTGTCTTGTAACAAATAATCTAAAGAATTGTGAAATGAAATACTTGTAGGAGGGATTTGAATTAAAGCTAACTCAAATGAACAAACTGACTTGAATAACAAATGATTCTGTGATTCATTAATTGAATGTCGTGATTCAAATGATTCATTTAAAAATACTGAGTCATTCACAAAAACAAACTGTAAGGCTGTTTATGAATCACTTATTGAATCATTTACTGATTTGCTCAAAACTAACCACTAATTTAAGAGACTGTCTTTATGAATCATCAAATCATTGACTGTTATATTCACACGTGTATTGCAGTATGAAAATACTAATATATTATTTGAAAAATAACAAATATTATTCAGTTAAAGATCCCGTGAAGTGCTTTGAAATGTGCATTTTTATTTGATGTTTGACGTAATCTCTTTTGAAACATTAGAAGAGGGTTTGACAGTGTAGCTCCACCTTTTAAAACAGCCAATAGCATTTGGTTTTGGCTGATCTCAGGTGAAACAAATGAAAAACAAATGAGGGCGGGGCATGTCAAATACTAGAGAGCATTTGATTGGTCAAGATTTGATGGGAAACTGTAGTATGAAGTGACACGAATTAAACCGCTGATCCATTTCGGAAGTAACGAACTACAAGCTTTACTTGTTGGTATGAGTTTTATATCTTCTAAATGTGAATTCTGTCAGTGTTTTAGTGTGCACTAGATACTCACTTAAAAAAATTATTTTACAATTTTTATTTCATGGAATCTTTAAAAACACTTTAAATTATAATAAAAGTTTCATTATTAGGATGTACAATAAAAGTATTTCTCAAGAGCAATGTTAGCATTTCTTTGCATTTAGTTGTTTATACATAATAATATATAAATATAAAAATATCTGATTAGCAGTCTCTACTTTTGTGACTTGAAAATTAGTTTTTGAGCAAGAACTTTGTGTTTCAGAGTATTTAAAGTTTTTTTTTTTTTTTTTTTTTTATCAAGTTGTATATCATGTATATCATGTTCAATGCTCATTTCCTCATGATGTCTGTGTGTATGTGTGTGTATGATGAGAGGGATCCACTCTAATTAGTGTGTCTCTCTGTGTGTGCGTGTGTGTGTCCTGTGGTTATGATATCATTCTCACAAAAAGTCGACATTCCTGTCTAAGTGCCCCCTTACCTATGAAATATTCATTCCTCCATAATAGTTCAGACAGGGTGAATGTAGACAGGGCAGATGTAGGGTTTGACCCCACAACCATCCAGGAGACACACTGCTAACGCTAGTCTGTACGACTTTACAACCGCATTAAGAAGATATACAGTATGTCACACTGAAAGACTTCAGCTTTAACACAAAACACTTAGTAAAAGTGAATGAAAAACGTCTACGCATAATTTACTGTCTAATTTGTTACAGCAATCGAGATGTCAGGAGCTTTTTTATTGCATTGGAAGGAGTACAGGTATTAAAAACAAACCAAAAGTACACAGAAATAACTATTTATCAATTCAATTAAATGAGAGAGGGAGACATTGTGTGGAAGCAAATGGATAAACTAGCAGAAATATTACCCCAGGGGTAAAAAAAAAAAAAACGTGGAGTGATGTATTGCCCTTGGGCGAAAGAGAGGGCAAGAACACACAAAATCCATATCAGAGCGTCTGTTATCCCTCTATATCTGAATAAAATATTCAAATACAGCCATTACTCCACATTAAAAACCACAAAATGTTCGCATGTTCCTCACACACACCACTGATACTCACATTAAACTCATCCATTAGAGCCGAGCAGACTACACGTATGATGTGCGTGTGTGTGTAATGGCTATTGAAATGGGATGGCAACTTATTGTCTGTGATAAACACACCCACACACAGACACACTCAAGGTTTTTCTTGGTGATTTCCTCTGTGGATCATCAAGCATTACGTGAGTCACGACTGAGTATACAGCTCTGTCTGAAATTCATAAGCTCTTTTCCAGACCCGTTTTACTCAATATTTGTGTACTTTGACGCTTATTAAAACATGATGTTGTTAGCTTTGTGAAATGCTGATGTCAAACATTATTGAAATCATTTGCGAGTGTGCTCGTTTGGCTATGTGATGTTGCTTTAGTTTGGTTTTAGTGTATTTTAGAGTGTGTGATTTTATGTGCATTTTACCAAAGGTTGAATTCTGTGAATTATTAGTAAGGATATTGAGCTATTTTTTGACTAAATATATCAGTGTTAGATCTATTGACTGCATTTTTACCATAATTACTGTATAAATATTAGGGGCTGGACAAGACGCTTACTCTACAAGATAAACATGAGATTGGTTTCACAAGAATGAGACGAGATTTTTACACTTTTCTTTTTTAATGAAATCTTTAATGATGAAATATATATATATATATATATATATATATATATATATATATATATATATATATATATATATATATAAACAGCAAAGATATTAAGGTGCTAAGTGTAATTTACTTTTATTTTAATGAATTTTATGCTGTAAAGGACATCAAATCAAATCACTTTTATTGTCACATCATCAGCAGCACGTGTGCTTTGATGAGTGAAAAGCTTAGGTGCTGGCTCCAGACAGTATAAAATACAGACAGTGCAAATGCAACGACAGTGCAAAATACAGACAGTGCAACATGCAGACAGTGCAAAATACAACGACTGTCCAAAATACAACAGCATACTCCCAAAAAAACAGGACAATGTAAAATTGACAGCAATAGGTACAGTGAATAGGTGTCCACATACAGTAGTTGTAGGGCATGCAAACATATGCTGGAATAGTTGGCAGTTCATTCTGCTGTGGCGACCCCTAATAAATAAAGGGACAAAGCTGAATGAAAACGAATGAATACAGTGTTTAAATATGCATAATACAGTATACAGCAGGGCTATTCAACTGGCTATTCAATCATTCATAAATTGTTATTTAATATAAATATATATATATTATATTTTATTAATATAAATATATAGTATATTAATATAAATATAAAGTATTTATTATTTCTATGGTCCCGCCAAAAATGCGCATTCCTACGTAAATTATGTAGCCTGCAACACGCATACAATGCAGAGCTTTGCTTGTGACAGATAGGGCTCCGTCCATGACAGGGAAACTGAATGGTTAGGCAGCACGTTGGTATCAGCATATATTTACAAAAATCATGTGACACTAAGTAGCAATGCTGCATTGTTTTGCATAACAGGAGTAGATTATATGTTCAAATACACTCAAATAGAAAACAGTATTTGAAATTATAAAAGTTTTCCACAATCTTACTATTATCATTATTGTGTTTTTTGGCCTTTTACATTAAATAGCAGATGATACCAGAGAAAGGATTGAATCTAATGTAAATTTGGTCACTCTTTATTTTAATGGTCCATTTGATGAATTTAAGTTACATTGCATCTACATGACAACTAATTCTCATTAGATAATAAGTAGACTGTTAGGTTGGGGTTAGTGTAAGTTAATATGTACTTGCAAAGTTTCTTATAGTCAGTTTAATGTCTGTTATGAGCAGTATCAGCAGATATTAAGCAGACAGTCCACTAATACTCAAGTGGACCATCAAAATAAAGTGTTACTGTGAATTTTCTTTACAAACTGAAGGATGATTCAAGACTATGTTCTGCTTCATTATGCCTGTATACTATCATTATACTATAATAACTCATTGTAGGGCTGTACAATATGACAATGTACTGTACTGTATATCATATTGACATAATAAAAAGTCTATCATTTCATATTATGCTATTGTTTATTTTGTGGTTTCACCAACTGCATTGTTTACGATAATACTTTTTTACCATTTGGATGACTGCAATCTTACATGCCACCACAGGGATGCAGACTGAAACTGAATGGTGAGAAAGTTGCAAGCTTAAAAATACATTTTATGTTGTGCCTGTAATCATTTGTTTTAGGCGTGTCATTGATATTTGTTGTTATTTGTTGAAAACATTTTCAATTTGTCCTGAAAGTGACAAAATAATCAAGCATAAATTAGTTAATTTCTGAGCATATACTTTAAAACGTTAAAAAAAGAAGAAATGATCCTTTCCATGTTGTCAATAACGGAATTATATTTACAGAAAATGTACTATATCATGATCAGAAGAGGCGGATTTAGGCATGGGCAATGTGGGCGATCGCCCAGGGCAGCATCTTGCTAGGGGCAGCATGGAGACATTCCTCCAACTCGCCTCCCCCCTGCTCTTCACGTTTGTCAATTTTGTCCGTGACGCTCATCACCCCCACCCCACCCTCCTTTTCACTTTCATCCTCGAAAGGGCAGCACGAACACCATGAGGGTGGCATGACTGTCGTTTGCCCAGAGCGCCAATTAGGCTTGCGCCACTACTGATGATCAATGTTGGGCATGTTACTTAAAAAAGTAATTATTTATAGTTACTATTTACTTGTCACAAATTGTAACTGAATTGCATTATAAAAGAAAATATTTTATTTATTGTGTTACTTTTTTAAAAAGAAAAAATGTTTAAAAAAATTACAAAGTGTATGTTGAATACAATGGACACTAAACGGACCAAATTATTATCATAAAACATTCTACACAATTTTATATGGTAGCTGTGGGACAATGTGAGAGACATGAGGCCAGCAAATATGTCTAAATTAAATTATGCTTTTTAATTAATGTAACAAAAAGACAGTATAAATATTACAGTAACGTTATTAATAAACTAAACTAAACTACTTTTGGTGGTTTTAATGCAGTGGATCCGTCTACGCATTTGAAAGCGTCACCTGCGTTTTTCGCCAATCATCATCAGATATGTTGTTGTCCCATCCCTACACACCCACACATGCCAGTAATCATCAGTCATGTGCCTCACACACACCAGAGCAGCCCAACAGAGACTCAGATTGCAAATTATTAATTTAAGTTTCTTCGGCTTAGTTCCTTATTTATCAGGAGTCGCCACAGCTGAATGAACTGCCAACTATTCAGGCATATATTTTTTGCGCAACATATGCCCTTCAAGCCACAGCTAAGCACTGGAAAACAACTATACACTCACATTCACCCATACAAACAGGCGGAGAACATACAAACTCCACACAGAACAAATCTGAGCTAGTCGGGACTCGAACCAGCAACCTTCTTGCCATGAGGCGACAGTGCTAACCACTGAACCACACTGCAAATTATATATTTAATTATATACAATTATTTAACACCACATTTTATTGTCAGTAATGGTAACGGCGTTGTAACAGGGGAAACAGTCATTTATTTAATTTAGTAATTCAGTTAGTAACGCCGTTTATTTATAACGCCATTATTCCCATCACTGATCATGATATATATCGTTATCAGGATATGAGATAACCTGTAAGGTGATGATCATGAGACTTTTAACAAATCGGCAAGCCTTAACACACTGCACTTCTTTCCATTTCTCTGTAGGTCACCGCGTGAAGCCGGATGACCCTCATAAGCAATTCTCCGACCGTCTGAGTGACATCGAGCGCTTCCAGAGAGCCAGCCTGAGGATGAACCCTGGAAACGGTACCACCCGGCCCCACCAAACCCATTACAGCCCCTCCAGCACCACACAGATCCCAGGTGCGTGTCTTGTCCCGGGATGCCCTACAAATGAGGTGTATGTGTTGTGTTTGAGTCAGACGTCACAACAACTCGCAAGTCGACGTCTGGAATCTAGCAAGCCCTCTCGATTTCGGCTCCCACGTCAGTGTGTGTGATAGTGGGCGAGGATGCGTTCTCAGATGCATGTAAAAGACCTTTGAGCATGATGTCTGCTAGCAAAACAGCAAAACTCTCACACTCTCAGAGGCACGTATGCAGTTTGCTTACAGACTGTCGTTCTATTTTCTCTCCCGCTCGCTCAAATAGACACACACCCAGGCAGATTTCACACCCCACCCTCATATATGTGTGTGTGTTGCTGAAATGTGCTTCTTTTATTCTTTCTTGTTTGCTCACTGTTTCTGCAGCGTACACTGAATCACTCGCATTTCGAAAGAACTCAATCTGGTGTGTGTGTTCACGGTCATCTGAGCAGTCCTGACTCATGTTTCAATCAGAAAGCCGTGTCCCAATTCATCACTATGCATTGTGTGCTCAATCTTTTAGTGTATTCATATTTTATACTTATATTTTGTCCTACAAAATTGGAGTCTGATAGCCTCACCGCCTCCAGTACATAATCGAGAACACGAAATTTGGGCTTCCACAAGCATGTCCATTAACACTAGAACTAGTGAGACATTGTTTGTAATTTAATCATTTTGTTCAAATGAAGTCTATATAACTACAGTGTTTTGACTTAAATGTGTATATCTGTTATTAGTATTATGTTGGTAGTATCTCCACCTTGAATGGCCATAACAGTCAGGGGTGCGTTTCCCAAAACCATTGTTAGCCAACTAAGGTCGCAAGTTCTGTCGTTACATAGTTTGTTGATTTGCCGTTTCCCGTCGCTCTAACTAACATTCGCAAACTACGTCGCAAACTTGAGCACTCACAACTACACCTCTGGAGCTGTAGTTTGAAACATAGTTCCTGGCTGTGTTCTATTCCCACTGTAACTCTCCAGAAAATGTGTTACAAAACACACTCCACTTAATGTATAAAAATGACCAGTATTTTATCAAACACATGAAACAGACAAAAACAAAAACAATACCTGCACAAAAAGATTCCTCTTACGCCTGCTACTGCTAAACATTCATACACAAAAGAAATTGGGAATCAAAAGTCACATTTGACAAGCTAAATTTCATCCTAGATCATGCTAATATCGTACACTGCACTTTTTCAGTAAAGTCTAAATCGGATACGTGACCGGCCGGAAGTGCGATATGCAAATTAATATAGCAGCATTTTTTATTGACACTGTATAACAATAATTCATATTTTTACAGTACTGTGATGGTTGGGTTTAGAATTGGGGTAGGCGTTAAAAATACAATTTATTGGGTAATTTAATAGAAAACATAAATAATACTCGGTACAACTACTGTTTTTACATTACTGTGAGGGTTGGGTTTAGGTTGGGGTGGGGGGTAAACGTTAATAAATACAATAAATGGGAAATTTAATAATGGGAAAATTCTCGTTAATTTTCGGCCACAACCACATCCGACCTAGCAACAACCTTCTCCTGGTTAAAATTACAGTTTGGCAGGTTAAAACTAATTGAAACACGGTATAAAAAACACACTCATATAACTCATGTACATGTTATAACAAAACTCATTTCACCTAAATTACAAATCTTTCTACTTTGCACACATTTCCCTACCAGACAGGAATAAATGCCTACCTCGATCTGTTCTGTCCTCCGATAGACTGAAGCAATGACATCACTGTGGTGATGGACATCAATGACATCATCACGCCGACACGTCAGAACAAAAAATAGAACATTTTCTCTTTCGTTTTGCACAGATTAATTACCAACAAAACAAATTTGAATTTATAATAAACAACATTTATAATAAACAATTTATAATAAAAACAAATTCATTTAATACCTGTTACATTGTCTCAACTGCAAAATTCTTCCAGTTCTCTGAAATGTTGGATCCCTGAAAAGTCCCACAATGTATTGTAAAAATCAGCGTGCGTTGATAGGCACTACCTCTTCTTAACGGAAATTTGGAAACGTGAAATATGAATCACGTGACCCAAATCATTCATTCATTCTCTCTTCGGCTTAGTCCATTTATTAATCAGGGGTCACCACAGAGGAATGAACTACCAACTTATCCAGCAAATGTTTTACGCAGCAAATGACCTTCCAGCCACAACCCAACATTGGGAAACACCCATACACTCTTGCATTTACACACATACACTACGGCCAATTTAGCTTATTCAATTCACCTGTACCGCATGTGTTTGGACTGTGGGGGAAACCGGAGCATCCGGAGGAAACCCACACCAACACGGGGAGAACATGCAAACTCCACACAGAATACCAACCCACCCAGTCGGGGCTAAAGCAAGCGACCTTCTTGCTGTGAGGCGATGGTGCTACCCACTGCGCCACCCTTTCCACTTTTTATTTATACAAAAAATATGACAGAAATATGAAAGTAACTATGCAAATTGGCATGCACCTAAACTCTCATAGTCTCATCATCTAAGATCAAGGCTTTCAAAAGTTCATTAGGGTCGTAAACTTATGAATTCATTCGTTACTCTTCTCAACTCATACTGTTTGTAAGCTGGACACTCGGTGAAAGGTTGTATATCAGACAATAGATATGTTTAGATTGGCTCTGATTTTGTCATTTAGTTAAACAGTTTTGCCTTTTTTGTTCATTCTTGTTTGCTTACCGCATCTGTAGTGTAGGCAGAATCGCTCATATTTTGTAAAAGCTCAAACAGAGTTGGCGTGTGTTTACGATTATCTAAGCAGTCGTGGCTCGTGATCTATCAAAAAGTGGGAAAGACTAAATACTCCCAATGGTCAAATCAAGGCCCGCTGTAAAGCCTTCATCTTTCTGTTATTCTTTTGGCTTTTTGTTAAATCCATAAGTTGACTTAAACCTACACATATTATTTGTATGGCTACTGTTTTATTGACGACTCTGATATCATGAGTTACAGATGTTTTAAAGGGGATCTATTAAGCAAAAATCACTTTTATAAGAGGTTTAAACACAGTTGTTGGGCAAAAGTGTGTGAATATAACCAGCTTGTATTGGTAAAAGTTTATTCATTTTACTTTCTTATAATCACACTTGATAAAAACAGTCGAAACAGCCGAAACACTTTAATCGATAATCTCCTTTGTACGTGTCATCAGAGGGGGAAAGCCCCGCCCATTAGTGACAATCTCTCCCTCATTAGCATAGGACATTAGTCATGTTTTTGAATCTGCCACTATGCTGACACAAAGGCATTTGTAGCTCCGCCTTTTTTTTTTTTTTAAGAACACAGTCTCATTTGAATTTAAAGCAACAGTCACCGAAACAGCACAATTAGGATTAAAGCTTAAAAGGGTCAGTTTTAAAGAGTTATGAAAATAATTTTCAGAGACTTTCCAAGACTTATTTTACATCTTTTGAAAAGAAGCGTAAAGTAGATTTAAACAGTGGGTTTAGAGAGGAATCCAACACAATCTCACAGCAATTTGTAACTTTTTCATTTAGTGGCTAATTCGTATGAATTCGTACGATCTAATTCGTACATTTTAGTACGATTTGCTCAGCCCCCAATGACGGCTCCTTTTTAAAATCTTACAATTTCTTACGACTGAACTCGTACGAATTCGTACGAATTAGCCACTAAACTGCCAAAACGTAAAATACTTACATTTTCTCGTGAGATCAGGCTGGAGGAATCACATCATTCAGTTCAGCGACCTCTAACGGACATTTCATGAGTTATGAGACCCTATCAGATACATTTGGCCTAGACAAGCAGGATTTTTACAGATACTTTGCAAGTTAAAGATTAATAAAAAAAAAAATGTAAAGTAAATTTAACGATGATTGTAATTTGATCACAGTATTTTCTGATGCATAAATAAAAAAGAAAACAAAAAACTGGTCTTTAAATTATATAAATGCATACAAAAGAGTTAGATCCATTCATCAATTTACATAAAATAAAAATCTGAGCGAGAGATATATGAAAGTTTTGAGAGAGTTTGGATGGAAAAATCTGATAAGGTTCTTTATAACTCCTAAACTGTCTGCATTGCGTATGTGAGTTGAAAGTTTGGGCTCTTGTTAAAGACAATGTGAAACCTCAATGGCTAACCATTTTCACGTTTTTTTAGGGCTCGTCCAAAAATACAGCCCTTCTAGTATGAAGTAGAGACTGAATAAAAAAGATAACTGGAGAAGAATTGCACTAATCATTTATACACGCACTTCTCAAGAAATGTAACTACACCTCACAACACAAAAAAAGCCGTAACTCAAAAATGGTTTCAGGTTGATCCTCCAACAAGGGCTCAATAGATAAGAATTGTAAAGGAAATGTGTGGAGAGACTGACTTTTAACCTAAGATAAAAAAAAATGCAACAAGTATTGGAAAAAATGGACTCATGTCTATGTAAACAATGTGTGATAATGTGCTTCAAATGGATTATGACTTGATTTTATAACCCATATGACCACCGCTTTGTTCTTTGTTTTTATCAAAATTTTTTCTTCTCCCTTTTTTCCTACAACAAAAAGTAAAAAAGAGGCATAATAGGTGCCATATAATAAAACATTATTATTTTGTTTTATGCTATAAATGACTGATAATATTTGTTCCAAATTTCACATAAACTAACTACAGTATATTATAAATATATTATAACTATTTTATTTATTATTTATTTTTTAATATGAAAAATGAAAGTGCGTTAAAATTGCAAATCTTCTGTTACTATTTTGAAAATACAGGGTTATTCCACCCATATGGTAATCTCTAAACTCTTGTGAAGTTAAAAGATTAGTATTGTGGGAGAGACAACATGGCGGCGCATTGATTGGAAGTACCTATTCACGCTCCTACAGAAATTCAATTTCAAACAGCCACAAACTGAACAAAAATATAGCTACCAAACCACTGTAATGTCAAAAAACTCCAAGATAATATGACATCGCGTACAACAAAGTTTTGTAATGTGTATTGTGTTGTCTTATATTAGTATTGTGTTGTCTTAAAAATGAATATAAGTGTCTAAATACATGGCAGCTTTTCATTATTTGATGTAACAGGTTTAACAACAAAAACAACACTTTTTAAAAAAAATTTTAAATTTAGAAGAGATGTCAGCAGCTTTTACAGAAAAAATGTAAAAACACATAATCAATCACCAAAAATACAGATTTCTTCAAACTGACCCCTTACATTAGGCAGATTTGTCAACATATACAGATATATAATTATGTCGTCTGGCTAGTCATGATGTAATGGTCAACAGGAACCCTTACTAATGCAGCTGCTTTCGTAACCTTCATTATTTGTGAGCGGTTTATCCACTGTAAGCTGCTGAATTAGAGTGTTTGGATGCTGTTTTTTAGCTTGAGGTTTTTGGTGAATTCCTCCATCAGTTTGACCTCATTTCTGAACGCATTCATCCAAAACCAAATTCTTTGACTCATCCAGAGAGATTGACACTTATCACATTAGGGGTCTCAGTTATTAATGTGGAGTGTGTACAAAATAGGGCCGGAAATGTGTACATTCGACACTTCCCAATCAAATATTGTGATATATATAAAAAAAAAACTCTAAGTAAATATATTTAGCAGTTGACTAATTAAAACCACTTTAAATCACCATATGAGCCAAAATCATTCATAAGTTTATATATTTATAATTATTTATTCTCGTGCACGTTCGCTTTTAGGAAGGTTTCTATGCAAATATTATAAATCAGACCGCAGGAGAGGATGAACTACAAATAGTGTCTCTCTGCAGGTGGATTAGGAGAGGAATTATGTTTTCATGAAGCTGTCAGAAACACACACACACACACACATACACACACATCTGTAGCAGACATAACACATTAACAGAGCTTTAGCTGTCGGGAGTCTGCGTGTCTGTCACTGCTGTAGGCCTGCGTGTGTGTGTGTGTGTGTGTGTGTGTGTGTGTGTGTGTGTGTGTGTGTGTGTGTGTGTGTGTGTGTGTGTGTGTGTGTGTGTGTGTGTGTGTGTGTGTGTGTGTGTGATACATCAAAACCTCACTGTTATGTCTGATATTAACATAGTTATCTCTCACCTTAAGGCACTGTCTCGCAAACTTCATCTTTATATCTGAATCTTTACACACACACACACACACACACACACTCATTCTGTGCGGTATGAGGTTTGCAGACAGACATGTGTAAAATAGACTTGTTTAATCAGATTTATTACCTTCATCTTAGGATAATTAGATGGTCTCTCATTCCACCTGAGTGATGCAAACTGTGTGCATGTGTGTGTGTGTGTGTGTGTGGTGTTGATTGCATCATACTGGAGTCTTGAGGTTTGCAGATTGTTGATGACTGTAAACAGATATTAAGTTGCAAAATTCACAGCACAAACGCAGACGTGGTTCATACTTAAACAGATTTGTCAACGCACACAGCGTCGCTCCGCAAAACACACACATACTGTACACACACACACACACACATATATATACATCTATTGTCATGCTGGTGGAGCCGGGAGGCGTATTAAAGTTGGCTTTAGTTAACATGCTGCAACACGCTTCTGACAGAAATAAAACAAACAGGGGATATATGAGGAAAAAAGTTTAGTGGAGGGGAATAAAAGTAGAAGTGCACTATACAAAGAGATGCGGGCAGAGCTGGGGGGTGTTTATCCATGCACTCATGCGTAACCCACACACAGACACACACACACATTTAATACAGTGCAAAAGATTAGTGAGTTTGCCTAAAGATTTTCCTTTTTTTTTTTTTTTTACTTATAATATAAACGCTCACCAGCCACTTTATTAGGTACACCTTACTAGCGGGTTGGACCCCTTTTGCCTTCAGAACGGCCTTAATCCTTCATGGCAGAGATTCAACAAGGTACTGGAAATATTCCTCAGGGATTTTGGTACATATTGACATGATAGCATTACAGTTGCTGCTGATTTGTCGACTGCACATACATGATGTAAACCTCCCATTCCACCACATCTCAAAGGTGCTCTTTTGAATTGACATCTGATGACTGTGGAGGCCATTTGAGTACAGTGGATGGGTCCATGCTTGCATGTTTTTGAGGTCAAATTCTGACCCTACCATATGAATGTTGCAGCAAAAATCGAGACTCATCAGACCAGGCAACGTCTTCTGCAGACCTCGGTTGAAATGAGAGATTATTTGAGTTACTGTTGGCTTTCTATCAGCTCAAACCAGTCTTGCCATTCTCCTCTGGCATCAACAAGGCATTTGCAACCACAGAACTGCCGCTCACTGGATAATTTATCTTTTTCGGACCATTCTCTGTAAACTTTAGAGATGGTTTCGTATGAAAATCTTAGTAGATAAGCAGTTTCTGAAATACTTAGACCAGCCCGTCTGTCACCACAACCATGCCACGTTCAAAATCACTTAAATCACCTTACTGATTCTGATGCTCGGTTTAAACTGCAGCAGATCGTCTTGACCATGTCTACATGCCTAAATGCATTGAGTTGCTGCCATGTGATTGGCTGATTAGAAATTTGTGTTAACCAGCAGTTGGAAAATTTTATATTAATTATACCAATATTTAAAGTAATATTTATTATAGTTAGAAAGTAAATCATGAGATTATTATTTTATTATGAATATGATATCTTTCTTTTTATATAGTTGCACAACTACAACAAAACGTTATAAGTGTACATATAACATTGCAGTAATTAGAACCATGTCGTGAACATAATGTACTGTACATTATACACATGTTTGAGTTTTAGTCTACACTTCAGAGAGTGTTTGAAGGTGGTGTGGTGAAAGATCTGACAGGAAAACCAGACTTCATGGTGCTTGTGTTTGTTTTTGCTCATGGTTCTGAGGAAAGCTTGCATTTCCACTCAGTGTTACACAGCTTCTCTCTCTCTCTCTCTTTTACTACTCTCTGCTGTCCATCATTATTCATGGAAAACTTTAAAAAAATAATATTTTAATTAAATTTTATTTTTATATATTTCGATTTTTCATTCATTCATTCGTTTTCTTTTCGGCTTAGTCCCTTTTTCAATCTGGAGTCGCCACAGTGGAATGAACCGCCAACTTATCCAGCATATGTTACGCAGAGGATGGCCTTCCAGCCACAACCCATCACTAGGAAACATCCAAACACACTCATTCACACACATACACTACGGACAAATTAAACTTACCCAATTCTCCTATACCACATGCCTTTAGATTTGTGGGGGAAACCAGAGCACCCGAAGGAAACCTACATCAACAATAGGAGAACATACAAACTCCACACAGTAATGCCAACTGACCAGCCGAGGCTCGAACCAGCGACCTTCTTGCTGTGAGGCGAACATGCTACCTACTTATATTTTTGTTCTATGGATTTATTCTTTATTTACGTTTTATTTATTTTATTTATATTCACATTAAACCTCATTCATTCATTCATTTCAATTGGAAGTGCATCCGCTATGTTAAACATATGCTGGAATAGTTGGCGGTTCATTCCACTGTGGCGACCTCTGAAATAGAGACTAAAGGCTGATTTATACTTCTGCATCGACCGCACACGTATGGTCCGGCGCAGCTTCTGCACGGTTGCATAGCCCTTGCCGTGGCTAACGCCAATGCTGATGCGCACCTCTTGAAAAAAGTAACTATACATCGCAACGACGCATAGTGCAAGCTCTGTGATTGGTCAGCTTGGTAACGCTGACAAGTATGGGCGGTGCTAATAGCCATGAGCCAGATGGAGCATGGAAGTGTCGAGTCACGTCAAGGAGCTCCAGATGGAGACATTTGTTTTGTGTTTACCTTATGATTAAAGTTGTTGCACGTCCGCCGGTTCCCCCATCTGAGTGAGCGAGTTTTAGCTACTTGTACATTAAGGTAGCGGTCATAAAAAACAAAACGCCCTTGAGTAAACTCGACACAGAGGAACATCAAAACCTCATCGCCAGCTAGCCTTTCGAAGTGAAGTTTATTCATAAACTAATTTCGAGAGGATCACGTGCTTATGATTGACACGGCTGTCCCCGAGTCAAGCTAATGTACGAACCACCAATCAGACTATTCCTAACCCAGTATAAATAACCAAACATCTTACCTTTAGTCATCTTCATCTTGAAGAATCCCCCCTTCCACCCCTTCTCCTCCCCTTTTTCTACAGGGCAGCACGGCGGCCCAGTGGCTAGAACTGCGACCTCACAGCAAAAAATGCCTCTGGCTAGGGTATGCACCCAACCGGACAGCATTTTCGTGTGGAGTTCATGTTTTCCCCATGCTTGCGTGGGTTTTACCCGGGTCCTCCGGTTTCCTCCCACACTCCCAAAAACATGAAACTTAAGTAAATCGACTAAACCAAATTAGCTCCAAATTCAATTTTGTCAGCAACACATCACCTTAGCAATCCCTACGCAGCAGGAGGGGGGGATGGGGGGGTTCTCGAGATCTACCCAAGCTCAAACTCCCCTCTCGTTCTGCATCGGGAGGGAGCTCCGGGCTCAAGGATCTCATGAGCTCGGGGCTCTCTCCCGGGACATGCCAAACTAGCTTATTACCAATCATCAGCTAAGTGTGAGCTCTTGAAAGTGTTGTTGCAGAGCAAGAAGTATAAATGCACGACGACGTGCAAGACATGCGCCGTGGGTCATGGCGATCACTCGACGCAGAAGTATAAACCAGCCTTATGCTGAAGGAAATTGAATGTTTCTCTTATGTTCTTGTTTGTTTAACTGTCATAAAAATCTAATAAGTACATCACACGCACACACACACACACACACACACAAAGAAGAAATGCCACACTGCTTTAATAGCAGGAGAGATCTGTCTGTTATTGACGTTGTCAATCGGCCAATCAAAATATTTGACTGAGATGTTTATATTCAGCAGAAGCAGCAGCTGTGGCCTGAATAAGAGCATTTATACTGAAGAATTTATCATTGTGCGGAGAAAACCAGAGACTGGGAACAGAGCGTTATTAGTGCTGTTTGCTGAGGCAGGCATCACTATTACTACTGCACACACCTCAAACAGACATGAATGATATAAGCCTTCTTAAATAGACTTATGCTCGCATTGTTGGATCTGATTTATGATTCTAAAAATAATAAAGCCCAAAACAGAAAAACAGGTGGGCTTGCGTTGAAAGAGAGACTCTGAAATACAGTCAGTGTTGACGTGTTTTGCATGGACAAGCACCACTCCGATATTTCTCAGGAAATGTAAAAATGTAGTTGCATACGTCTCAAATCTCATGAGTGCATGTGTGTGTGTTGCAACGATTAGCTTGTAACAACTATCTCATCTCGGTCTCAATCATTTGCATGTCAAATGAGCAGTGCACTGACACACACACACACATACATACGCACACAAACACACTCGATAAGTATTATCTTATTTTAGACTCATGCAGTGACTGCTGTCTGTGTGTGTGTAAGTGTTTGTGTTAATGCTGACAGAGTGTTTTAAAGCATTGAGATCAACCACACACACACACACACATATTGAGGCCTCACACTCTTAAGATAAGATATGTGATAAGCGCACACACCTTTAACAGACGCCTAAAATATCATTCCTCGTTATGCGCTGATATTTTTCTTGGCTTGTCAGCGAAATACAAAGATTTCAAAGTTATTTACACACACACATATTCTGGCAGATGTTTATGTGTGTGCGTTTGTGTGTGTCTGTGTGTAATCTGACACCAGCATAAGATTTGGTGTTTGTTTTCTCGGCACCTTTGATGAAAACACTAGCAGCTCTCTCTCAAACACTGAGCGTGTGTGGACAGATTCACGCTGTCGCAATCGTAGACACACACACACACACACACACACACACAGGGCTGGGCGCTTTATCTAATATTTACTATACATCTGTGATGTTTTTGTTTCCAAGTGGAAATCAAGCAAAGGCATCTCTGGTTTAGACTTAGTTTCCTTGTTTGTGTGTTTCATTTATTGAACAGATTGAAATCTCTGATTTATCTATTAGTTTGATTCATTATTCAAAAGTGTTCACATTTTTGATATATTTAATTTAATTTGTTTAGTTTTTAATGTAATATTTTTTTCCAGAAAAATGTGTAGCTAGAAATTGCTCTTTATTTTTGTGCATAAATTGCTGTATGTGAATGACAATTATTATTATTATTAGTGGTAATTTACACAATTTTAACATATATTTTGGTTTATTATTATTTTTATATATATATATATATATATATATATATATATATATATATATATATATTTTTTTTTTTTTTTTTTAATATATTTTATATAATATAACTTTGAATATTATTATTATTAGTATTATACACTACCTGACAAAAGTCTTGTCGTCGATTCCAGTTGTAAGAGCAACAAATAATAACTTGACTTCTAGTTGATCATTTGGAAAAGTGGCAGAAGGTTGATTTTTTTCCATGAATCATCTGTTGAGCTGCATTCCAATCATCACAAATACTGCAGAAGACCTATTGGGACCAACATGGCCCCAAGATTCTCACTGAAATCAGTCAAATTTGGTAAAGGAAAAATCAAGATTTGGTGTTACATTCAGTATGGGCACTTGCGAGAGACCTGCAGAGTGGATGGCAACATCAACAGCCTGAGGTATCAAGACATTTGTGCTGCCCATTATATTACAAACCACAGGAGAGGGTGGTTCTCATACTACAGTCTCCACATTAAAGCTGAAAGCAAAGAAGGTCAAGGTGCTCCAGGGTTGGCCAGCCCAGTCACCAGTAATGAACATTATTGAGCATGTCTGGGGTAAGATGAAGAAGGAGGCATTGAAGATGAATCAAAAGAATCTTGATGAACTCCGAAAGTCCTGCAAGAACGCTTTCTTTGCCATCCCAGATGACTTTATCAATAAGTGATTTGAGTCATTGCAGAGATGTGTGGATGCAGTCCTCCAAGCTCATGATGGAGTCAGACACAATAATCATTCTGTTTCCAATGCAGCATGACTTTATATTCTATACTGGACATTATTTCTGTTAAGTGACAAGACTTTTGTCTCAGCAAAGTCAGACCTTACTGTCCTAATTAAATCATTAAAAATCAAGGCATGATCATATTTTTTTTTTTGGTAAAATAAGCGTAATCTAGAGGCTTTGCCTTTCATATAAGCCACTTCTGATACCAAATGATCAACTAGAAGTCAAGTTATTAGTTGTTGTTTCTAAAACTTGGATAGGCAACAAGACTTTTGTCAGGTAGTGTATTGTTATATAATGTATTATATATTGTATGATGAGTTGATGAGTGGTTAAATTTATATTCCTATGTCTGTATGCAGGATTATGGCCAGATCAGATTGATCCTCCAACACTGAAGACGTGCAAAGTGGAAGACGACTTGCGCTGGACAAGTAAGTGAAAAAAAACCCCATCATCATCATACAGTTCATCAATCCTTTTTTTAAATTCCAATCCAAATCCCTCTGATTGTCTTCATTTCATTCTTTCTGATCTTTTTCCCATGCGTCTGTTTAAAAAATCTAACTTTTAGTTGGCATAATTGTTTAGTGGTGCCCTTTCAACTTGCCGACAGTTGAATGCGAGCATTAATCACCATGACATATAGATCATCAAAAACCACAAGCGCACACACTGTCCTGGGATGACTTGTTTAATATGCAGATGTGTGCGTATGTGTGGGTGTGCTGCAGTCATAATGCGTGAATCACAATATTAATGATCCAATCAGAATGCAGCGTTTTTGCAGAGGGCCTGAAACAAACAGAACATAAAAAATGATCCACTTTCACTAAAGCACGCACATGCTTGCATGAACCCAGAAACATCAATAAACATTCCCAATGTGTGAAATACACACACACACACACACCCATGCTTTTGGCACACACATAAACACTCTCACTTGAAAACATGCACACAAACTCTGGCTGCCATGGACACACCACCACATACCTGGTGCTGGCACAGTTTTCCTTCCCCACGGCGACGCTGAATTCCTGCCCTTCCTGTTCCCACAAACCCCAAACATCCAAACCAGCCGAGTCATTTTTACCTCCACCACACATAAACACACACACAAGATTCCCTCTGTCACACCATCCCAGGTGACAATTAACTTATAGCTTTGTTTAATTGCGCTTTGATTGATTTATCGTTACTAATAAGCCTGCAAGGTGTCAGGTGACATGTTTTCAAAGCCCCACATGTCGTCGTAACTCACACGCTGTGATCCGAGAAAAGTATTTGACGTTTATTAAAGTCCAGCTGTTAAATATATTGTCACTCACTGTTTCATTTCGGTCTGTACACACTCAGGAGTTTTTTATGGGAGCGTATTTTCGCATATTTTCTCTCGGCAGACTTAGCTGTATCAAATAGGTTGATCTGTTGGCATGTGGCTTCTTTTCCAAAGCCGTATCACTGTCAAGCTTCGCTGGATAATTGAGGGTTTTCACTCCTACATTTAACTCTGGATGTCATTCGCCAAACCTCACAGTGCTTACGTGGCCAAATAAGAGTTACAAACTCTTTAGTTTAGAGAGATTTGTTTTTGGACTCTCAAATATGAGTCAAATGTGTTGATAAATTTGCTTTAGATTGAATAATGACTCGTCTCCATTAACTTCCACTTCCAATCGATGGTCACTTCCATTGTATCTTTAAACGAGACCCTTTTTACAATATTTAAAATAAGGCCCAATCCCAATTCTACCCCTTAGCCCTTCCACTACCCTCGATTTGGGCATTAACGTGAAGAGGTAGGGGTGTCCCAATTCTCTTTAGCTTGAAGGTGTATGGCTGAGGGGAAGGGCTGGACACCCCTTGAAACTAAGATTTTTCAGGACCACACTAGACTCTCAGAAATAAAGATATGCGGGCTGTTACTGGGGTAGTAACTTTTCAAAAGCTACACATTTGTACCTTAAAGGGTCCATATAGGTACCTCAAAAGTATATATTAGTACCTACAAATTTTAAAAGGAACACTTTTGTACTTTTTAAGTACTAATATGTACCCTTTAGGTATTAATATGGACCTTTAAGGTGCAAATTTGTACCTTTTGAAAAGGTAACACCCCAGTGACAGCCCGCATATCTTTATTTCTGAGAGTGTAGAAAGCAGGGGGTACAAAAATTTGACAGAATACACCACCTACAGCCACATGTTCATTCATTCATTTATTTTCCTTCAGCTTAGTCACTTATTTATCAGTTGCCACAACTATGCATGTTTTACGCATTGGATGCCCTTCCAGCCGAAACACAGTACTGGGAAACTCCCATAAACGCTCTCATTATTTATTTCACCTATAGCGCATGTGTTAGGACTGTTGTGGAAACCGGAGCCCCCAGAGGAAACCCACGCCAACACCAGGAAAACATGCAATGCCAACTGGCCCAAGACTCAAACCAATGACCTTCTTGCTATGAGGTGACAGTGCTAACCACTGAGCCACCAGACCGCCCAGCCAGATCAGCACTTCACATTGATCAATATACAAATTTGAGTATTGACACTGTGGAGATATCGACTGAAATTTCAGAGCAGATTATTGTGGTCTTTCCTCAAAAGAAACAGCTGAGTATAGAAGAGTTTCCCTCATTGCTCTCCACCAATTGATATTAGATTTGTCTTTATCCCTGTGCTGAGGGTTCAGATAGCCCGTGTTTTCTGCAGACTTGCGTGAGTGAAATGTTGTCTCTGAACAGCAATGATCAGGAACGCCTACAGGAATAATGAGATCCAACACTTCTTCGGTTTCATAATAATTGCTTCCGAAAGAACTAAATATCGATTCCTTTCAAACAGCAAAAGCTACTTAATAATTGTGATTTTTGGATCAATGATAATGCATTCGTTTCAACAAATGGATTTCGGAGTCAAAAAGGTCAAAATTCCGCACTGAAAGGAAGGAAAAAAATATTTGAGCAATTCCAGCGTTACTGATGTGACATTTGCAGTAAAAACTCAAAATTATATTGAAACATCTGTTTATATTTTCCTAAAGTACTAACCACAAAGTTATGAGATCAGAAATATATCAATCTGTAAACATTTTTTAGCATTTAAATGAGGAAAATAAGCATGCGTTATGGATGTGACCAAATAAGTCTGCGAGTTTGCAGTATACAACATACTTTGTAGAAATTCTGTGAATTAAACTGCACAACCCAAAAGAAGTAACTCTAATCAAAGGGATAAGAGTTGGCTCACTACCTGACAAAAGTCTTGTCGTCAATCTCAGTTGTAAGAGCAACAAATATTAACTTGACTTCTAGTTGATCATTTGGAAAAGTGGCAGAAGGTAGAGTTTTCAGATGAATCATCTGTTGAGCTGCATCCCAATTTTCACAAATGCTGCAGAAGATCTACTGGAAACCACATAGACCCAAGATTCTCACACAAATCAGTCAAGTTTGGTGAAGGAATTGGCCAGCCCAGTCACCAGATATGAATATTATTGAGCATGTCTGGGGTAAGATGAAGAAGGAGGCATTAAAGATATCATTAAAATCATTAAATATTAATCTAAATACATTGTATTGTTCATATAAACACATATATAATCACACTCTAGAAAACTAGTCAATATGGGCATAACCAAATGTTTTTTTTTTTATTAAAATGTAAGTTACCCTTTTAAACCAACGGTTGGTTTGTCCATATTTGACCCAATATTGATTATGACAACCCAGACTTGTTTAGTGTTTACACACAAAAGTGATACATAACAAAGAAAACAGAAAAAGATAAATAATTCAAATTAATAATACAAATATTTAAATCATAATAAATAGGTGGATTATACAGATCTAAAAAAAATCATTAAATAATAATATAAATACACTGTATTGTTTATAAAATGCATACATAATCACATTCTAAACAACTGGCCAAATATGAACAAACCAAGAATCCAAAGAATCTTGATGAACTCTGGGAGTCCTGCAAGAACGCTTTCTTTGTCATTCCAGATGACTTTATTAATAAGTGATTTGAGTCATTGCAGATATGTGTGGATGCAGTCCTCCAAGCTCATGGTAGTCATGCACAGTATTCATTCTGTTTCCACTGCATCATGACTTTATATTCTATACTGGACATTATTTATGTTAAATGACAAGACTTTTATCAAAGCAAGTCAGACCTTACTGTCCTAATGAAATAGTTCAAAATCAAGGCATGATCATATTTTATTTTGGAGAGGCCTTTGCCTTTCATATGAGCCACTTCTGATACCAAATGATCAACTAGAAGTCAAGTTATTATTTGTTGTTCCTAAAACTTGGATGAACGACAAGACTATTGTCACGTAGTATAGAATAAAACTTCATTTTCGATAATTACTCGGCGGTTCATTCCGCTGTGGCGACCCCAGATTAATAAAGGGACCAAGCCGAAAAGAACATGAATGAATAAATAACTCCATTATGGATGTGAAATTGCCACTTGTTTGACTTTGATAAAATCAAATATAATAGTTTTAAAACATTGACAGACATATTTACATGACTGTAAAACACAAGCCTACACAAAAAAGACTTCCTGATCTTTTTACGAACGTGTCTGTCTGAAAGGACCTGATTTGTAAATCTGCAGTACAGTATCAGATGTTTGTGAATGGTAACCCGAGCCGTCCTGATGTATGAGAGGCAGCGCGGCACATGTTGGAGATGAGCTGGTTTGCATGCGACGTGCCGTGTTGTCTTATGGACTACAGCTCTAACATAAACACACAAGATCTACATGTTTGCCCGCGTCTCAGGTTCTCTGGCTGTCAGAGCGATATGCCATTACCTTCAGTTATCATCTATCAACATCCAGTGCAAACATTTAGCCCTTTCAGCTGCACTTTTCTGCCTGCTTCTACAACCAGCAGTTTAACATTTGGAAAACAAGGCTATAATTTATTGGACTGCATTAGATTACCTTGTTGTATGGTGACCCGAGTAGTATTTGCATGTTTAAGTCATGCTTTAAATAAAAGCAAAGCAACGATACAAATATTTAAATGACAATAATGTAATAAATAGGCACATTATACAGATCTAAAAATCAGTAAGCAATAATAATATACAGTAAATAATTTATTATGCTCTAGAAAATTGGTCAAATATGGACAAATACATTGTTGGATTAATTTTTTTCAATAAGTGTAAGTTACACTTTTTAAACCAGTGGTTGGTTTGTCCATATTTGACCCAATATTGGATGCTTACAACCATTCATTTTAATTTAAATAATTATAAATGTTATAAAAAAAGATAAATAAGTTAAACTTTTTAACCTAGTGGTTGGTTTGTCCATATTTGACCCAATATTGTAGTCTGACAACCAAAAATTGTTTTAGAGTATAATACAAAAAAAAACTGTTAAATAAGGTTTATCAAAAAAAAAAAAAAAAAACAATAATGCAGGTATTTAAAAACCAATAATAAATATAAAAAGAAAGTTACAATTTTTAACCCAATGGTTGGTTCATCCATATTTGACCTCTATATTGGATTATGACAACCAATACATTTTTAAAAGCATGTACACAAATGTAATAGATAAAATAAAACTGAAAAAAATAAATAATTAAAATGCATAATACAAATATTTAAATAATAATAAATAGGTGGATTGTACTGATCTAAAATCATTAAATATTAATCTAAATACATTGTATTTTTCATATAAACACATATATAATCACACTCTAGAAAACTAGTCAATATGGGCATAACCAAATGTTGGGTTATTTTTTTTTTTTTATTATTAAAATGTAAGTTACCCTTTTAACCCAATGGTTGGTTTGTCCATATTTGACCCAATATTGATTATGACAACCCAGACTTGTTTAGTGTGTACACACAAAAGTGATACATAACAAAGAAAACAGAAAAAGATAAATAATTCAAATTAATAATAAAAATATTTAAATCATAATAAATAGGTGGATTATACAGATCTAAAAAAAAATCATTAAATAATAATATAAATACACTGTATTGTTTATAAAATGCATACATAATCACATTCTAGACAACTGGCCAAATATGAACAAACCCAGTGTTGGGTTACATTTATGATACACAAATGTAATACATAAAACACAAAACTAATAAATAAGGTTTACTGACAAAATAACAATAATATAAAAATTAAAATACTTAAAAATAAATAAATAAATAAATAAATAAATAAATTTAAAGTTAAAAAGTTAACCCAATAGTTTCAATGTCCATATATTACCTACTATTGGATTATGATAACCCAGAATTTGTTAGTGTACACATAAATGTAATACAGAAAAATAAAACTGAAAACATTTAAAGAATACAAATATTTTAATAATAATAATTGAATAATAATTATAATTGGTAATTCCATAAGTCCATTTGACAGCACTTGTTAACATAAACTAATATTTAAAACATGTTGGGTTGTTTTAACCCAACCTTGAGTCAAATATGGACCAACTAAAATATATAATATTCATATATCCACAAAAGAAATGTAAAATAGTAAGATAATCTTTGGACTTTTTTTCTCTGTTTTTCAAATGTAGCATTTTCATAATTATTTTGCAACACAAGCCTAGTCACCAGTCATTTTTTTTAGCATTTATAAAGTACAGGTTGTTAAAACAGCTTTACATGCCATACAGAAATCTGGTATATAGTCATATATGAACATATACAGCAGGGAAAATAGGTATTGAACACATCCTCATTTGTCTCAGAAAACATATTTCTAAAGGTGCTGTTGACTTGAAATGTTCACCCGATGTTGGTAACAACCAAAGAAATCCATATATACAAAGAAAACAAATCTAATTAGTTTACAAATGAAGTTATGTGAAATAAAATGAGACGACACAGGAAAAAAGTATTGAACACATGAAGAAAGGGAGATGTAGAAATGCAGGAAAGCCCAAACAACAGCTGAAATTTCTCAGTTGTTCTTTAGCAACCCTCTGCCCTTCCTCAGTGTAAATGAATATTAGCTGCTCCAGACCAGCAGCTACATTAGCAGGATGATTTCAGCAACACAATGATCCAAAACACATCCAAGGAAACTCTCAAATGCTTTCAGAGAAAGAAAATCAAGCTGTAAAATGGCCTAGCCAAACACCTAACTTAAATCCAATAGAGAATACAAATTAAAGCTCAGATTTGATAGACGAGACCCACAGAAACATCAAGATTTTTACACTCTGTTGAAGTCTGAATAAAATCACACCTGAGCAATGCATGTGACTTCATTCTCCATATGAGAGGCGTCTTTAAGCTGCCTTCACACACAAAAAAAAACCTTTTATATAAAGTATCAGCGATGATTCAGTTCAATTCATGAATGTCAAATGTCGAAGGATGTGATTCAGTTCTACTGAGTAAAAACGCCACTACATGGCACAGTCAACCCCATCTACATCTAGTGATTGTTTGGTTGGTTCCTGTGGGTTTGTGTCACCAGTTGAGCATAAAACCACATAGTAGAAACTCAAACCATGAACAAGTAAGCCACTCTGCAACCGAATCCACACACTCGTATGATAGTTTGATATGTGGCATTTTCAATATCCTGCATTCTGAAGCAAATAAACGGGATTTGATTAGATTATATAGAGTATCAAGTATGAATATTTCAGTCTTCATGTCTCTGTGTGTCTTTTTCCATGGCGGCCACAGGATTTGCCTGGTCCAGGTGTAATCCATCTGTTTTTGCATTGCCATTTTACAGGTGAGGGCCGAGATTTGCATCCTCACCAGAAGCCTGATCCCACACACAAACACGCACAATTCCTGCCGACTAGCTACTGCTTGCTCTTCTGTTAACAAACAAAATCAGTTTCTACAGCAGGCAAATGAGGCAAACCTCTGTAGTGAAGCTGGTTACACGCTTGACTGTGGGCTAGTGGATCACGGAGAACTGAACTGATCGCTCAGGTGCACAAAAACACAAACTCTGTCTGGGCGAGCCGTTGGGGGCTTTGACTCTTTAATTCCATCTGGGGGGGAAACAAGTGCTTTACTGCTAGTTTAGTTAGAAGTATGTGTTCACACTTCAGATTAGTCATCAACAAATGTAAAATATGGCTAAATATGTGTCATTTTTTTCCAGAGAAGTTTTTATTTACGACTAATATTGCTTCTGCAAAAACAGAAGATACATTTAAGCATTTAATGATAACACTTTACACACTCAGCAATGGATTAAAGTTGGTTTAAAACATCAATAAATACCCTTTTAAAAAGCTGAACCCATATGTTTGGTTTGCTCTTTTTCTGGCAAACATATCATAACATTTAGTTAATGTTTTTTTCATTAAATAATAAAAGCTGTATATGTATTGTTTATTGTCAGGTCATGTGGCCGATAGATGGCTTAGATAGAACGATATATAGAACGAAATATGGATGGATGGATGGATGGATGGATGGATGGATGGATGAATGGATGGATGGATGGAAGAATATATAGAACAATGTATAGAACTAGATAGATAGATAGATAGATAGATAGATAGATAGATAGATAGATAGATAGATAGATAGATAGATAGATAGATAGATGGATAGATGGATGGATGGATGGATGGATGGATGGATGGATGGATGGATGGATGGATGGATGGAAGAATATATAGAACAATGTATAGAACTAGATAGATAGATAGATAGATAGATAGATAGATAGATATATAGATGGATGGATGGATGGATGGATGGATGGATATATAGAACGATATAGATAGATAATATAATATATAGAACAAGATGGATGGATGGATGGATGGATGGATGGATGGATGGAAAAATATATAGAACAGATAGATAGATAGATAGATAGATAGATAGATAGATAGATAGATAGATAGATAGATAGATAGATAGATAGATAGATAGATAGATAGATGGATGGATGGATGGATGGATGGATGGATGGATGGATGGATGGATGGATGGATGGATGGATGGATGGATGGATGGATGGATGGAAGAATATATAGAACAATGTATAGAACTAGATAGATAGATTGGATGGATGGATGGATGGATAGAACGATATATAGAGCGAGATAAATAGATAGATCATAATATTTATGGTAATTAGTATTTCATTAAAATTGATTGTTGTTGTTTTTTTTTAAATAGAGGAATTTCCTACTTTAAATAAGTTGTCAGTAATATCAAACCATTTTTTATTGGGAAAATGTCACGTAAATATGGATCATGTGTGAGGAGAAAATAGTAATTCTCTTCAGCTGTGGTCTTCAAAAGCGAGCCAGAATTGAGTTATTACTTTATTTATATTTTATTAGTTAATAAATGAATTAAAAAATAAAAATTATAAATAATGTCAAAACACTAATATGCCACTACAGCTGTCATTGGCCAGGGATTTTGTTAATAAGAATTAAAACACAGAAAACTGTAGTGTCATTAATATCCTGTGATGCACTAGAGGGCGACACTGAGTCTGAATGAGAGGCTAATGAGAGTAAACAACATCTACAGTTTGGGTGTTATATCTGCTTCGCAGCTGTTTCTCCACTCATTTGTCAGATTTCCGCTTTGAGTAATTAATCTCATATGGTGTGTATGTGTGACTGTCTGTGTCTGTGTGTGTGCTCAAATAAAACTGTTGAGTCTGGCACAACTTCATGGCCATTTCACTTGAATCAACAGCAGACTGAAATCTAGATTCCGGCCCCCCAAAATGAGTAAAAGAGAACGTCAACACCCCTCAGACAGAAAACTAGAGCATGTTCTGTGTAAAGAGAGAGGAAATTGAAATGGAGCTGTGTGTTTTTCTCTCCCTTTCTCTGTTGCTGTGTGTGCAAATGGACTCGGTGCCCCAGACAAATGCTGGGAGAGACTTTTAAACAAGTCAATGGCACGCAAAGCAAAAAGACGGCATTTTTTCTCCCTCAGGCGCTGGCATGCCAAAGCCTGCTCCAGTATCCCAGCAGCCCCTGCTCTCACACGTGGGCAGTAACTTAAGCAGAAAAATAAAGAGTTTGTGTTAGTTCGCAGGTGCACAGACGCACACTGTACACCTGTTATCATGACGCATGTGAAGAGTAAATCATAATAAGTGAGAAAAGGCCAGACGTTATCGTCCTCCACTGCTTCATAATGTTACATTTACAGTTATCGGCTGATTACGTGGAGTATGGAGACACTAGGTGGCGCTAGTTTAGTGTGGCCGCAGGGCTCTGTGGCAGTAGTTCATCTGATGGCGATTTTAACACTATATTTATAGACTAAACAAAAGTGTCGCTTGTTTAATTTATGTATTTAAAATGATTTGAAACGACACAGTTCTTCAGTTTTTGGCAGGACAACTTAATTGTTTTATGTTCAGTCTACTGAAATTTGAAAAAAAAGTAAATAAATAAAAAGACTGTTATCCTAATCAGGTGGCTCAGTGGTTAGCTCTGTCGCCTCTCAGCAAGAAGGTCGCTGGTTCGAGCTGGGTCAGTGGCATTTCTGTGTGGAGTTTGCATGAATTTAGCAAGCCAAATTGTCTATTGTGAATGAGAGTGTATGGGTGTTTCCCAGTAATGGGTTGCTGCTGAAAGGGCATCCACTACTTAAACATATGCTGGATAAATTGGAGGTTCATTCCGCTGTGGCGGCTTCTGACTAATAAAGGGACTAAGCCAAAAAGAAAATGAATGAATTTGGCCGTAGTGTATGTGTGTGAATGAGTGTGTATGGGTGTTTCCCAGTACTGGGATGCAGCTGGAAGGGCATCCACTGCGTAAAACATATACTGAATAAGTTGGCGGTTCATTCCGCTGTGGGTACCTTTGGTTGATAAATAAAGAGACTAAGCCGAAGGAAAATGAAGAGTTATGTTAATTTATGAGTGTTGGAAAACATGAAGGAACTGTGTGGAATGAAGCATTCTTTACAGCATATAATATAATGTTAATATAATATTCTAATATACATAATTTTTTTAATAACTTATTATTATAATATAATTATTATAAAAAGTTTTTCATTAATATTTACATTAATTAAAATAATTCGACTTTTTTGTGTGTTATTTGCTAAAGCTATATTTATTTCATATTTTTTTTAATTTCAGTCTTGATTTTTTAAAAATGACTGAAATGATTAAAGATGTAAACGTTATCTAGTAATCTTGGAGAACTTGGTAATTATTTGGCCTAACAATGTGGAATCTTGTATTTAGTTTTATTAAGGTACACTTTAGTATTTTTAGATCCTCGGGGTTTTTTTTATTAGTTTTGTTTATGGTTTTATTTTTTTATATTTTTGTGTATTTCTGGGTTTGGACAAATATATATATAGTTAAAGTCAGAATTATTAGCCCCCCTTTTATTTATTTATTTTTTTTATATTTCCCAAATGATGTTTAACAGAGCAAGGACATTTTCTGAAAAAATTCTGGCATCTCTCTGTTAAATAGAAATCGGGGAAAAAAAAACAGGGGGCTAATAATTCTGACCTCAACTGTGTGTGTGTGTGTTTGTGTATATATATATATATATATATATATATATATATATATATATATATATATATATATATATATATATATATATATATATATGTCAAAGACAATTATTAGCCCAAGTTCAAATTTCCCAAGTTTTGTTAAAGGGAGATTTTTTATCTCAGTTTTATCAGTTTTTTATTTCTTTTGTCTTTACCATGATGTCAGCACATAGTATTTTAAGTTAGTTTGACTACATTATATGTTATGTTACGTTAACTTTAGTTATATAAATATTAATTCATTCATTTTCCTATTCATTCATTTTCCTTCGGCTTAGTCCCTTTATTCATCAGGGGTCACCACAGCGGAATGAACCGCCAACTTATCCAGCAAATGTTTTAGACGACGAATGCCCTTCCAGCTGCAACCCAGTACTGCGAATACATCCATTCAGTTCACCTATAGTGCATGTGTTTGGACTGTGGGGGAAACCGGAGCACCCGGAGGAAACCCACACCAACACGGGGAGAACATGCAAACTCCACACAGAAATGCCAACTGACCCAGCCGGGACTTGAACTAGCGACCTTCTTGCTGTGAGGCGACAGTGCTAACCACTGAGCCACCGGGCTGCTATATACATATTATAAATATTATTTAAAATGGGTTAATTATAAAATGTTTTTATTTTATATAAATATCATTTACAATTATTTCTGTAAGTAGTTATTTACTTTGTTTAATTTGGTTATTATTAATATTGTTATTATTATCATTCATTCACTCATTTTCCTTCGGCTTAGTCCGATTTGTCAGGAGTTGCCTGTTATTATTAATAAATTTAAAATGTATTAATAATAACAGTTTATTAAATAATTTTTAAGAAGCATGAAAATGTGACTCTAAAAATGGATCTTGTGAGCATGTCTTACTCTACTCACACTCTTATCCTCTTTATATCGTCTAAAATATTCAAGTCTGGCTTTGTTTGTGTGTTTCAGGTACAGATCTGTTCCAGCAGAGGACGTCTTTCCCGTCTCTGTCTCCACTAACAGCGCCTCGTTTCTCTGACTCGCACATGCATTATCCGAGCCACTTCACATACTCCGCCAACCCGTCCAGCACTGGCATCGGGGGACTGAGTGTGGCCGGTATGCCCACCTCCAGCCGCTACCACACCTACCTGCCCCCTCCCTACCCGGGCAACCAAAACCAGAACTCCCACTTCCAGACCAACTCCTCGCCATATCATCTGTACTACGGCACCGGCTCCGGATCCTACCAGTTTTCCATGATCCCGACCGGCGGCTCTGGATCAGGGGGCGACCGATCACCCACCAGAATGCTGACGTCCTGTACAGCTGCTGGCGGAGCGGCAGGAAACACCGGAAACAACAACCTGATCAATGCCAACCTCGGGAACCAAAGCGATGGAGTTGATGCTGACGGAAGTCATAGTAATTCACCAACAGCCATGAGCGCGTCCACACGCATAGATGAGTCTGTCTGGAGGCCGTACTAAGATTTAGAAAAACACAAGACTGGTCAGAGTTAAGAGAAGAGGTGAAACGTCTTGCATGATCATTTTTTTAGCTTTCTTCATCATCCTGTGATCAAATGACCAGAAGAGTTGCGCATGATGCACACAAAAAAATGGACCTCCGATTAAGGTGTATATAGAAAGAGTACAAAATTATGCTTTAACAAAATAATAAGGCATCTCATAGTAATATATCAGCATTTTTTTTTACTTAAAAAGCTGAACGACCAAAGAAATGAAAGAAGAACCAAAAAAATTATAATAAAGCAGGCGCTTTTTCATGGATTTATTTGCAAACATTTGCCTTATGATCATTTGTGTGAGCCGAACACTTCAGCAAGGGCTTCACAGAGCTGCAGGACTGTGGGACTTTTATTGTGTAAATATAGCACACATTCATAATAATGCTAAGCAGCAGTGTCGCCCACAAGTTTCAGGTACTTTCCATAATTTTCTGAACGACAAATGGTGAGATGTTGTGAACTTGTAATAACTCTCGTTGGTGGGTCATTGTGAGGAGGGATTTTCATTTTAAAAACTATTTTGGGGTGAATGTCACATTCTGTCAGCATATCCAGATCATATTTAAAGAGATAGTTCACACAAAATGGAATATTTATTCACACTCATGTGCTTTTACACCTTTATGAGTTTCTTCTGTTGAACACAAATTAAGATGCTTTGAAGAATGCTTAAAACCTGTAACCATTGACTTCCATTGGAGAAATAAATATTATGGAAGTCAATGGTTACTGGTTTTTGGCGTTCCTGAAATAGCTGAAACCCTGTAACCATTGACATCCATAGTAGGAAAAACAAATATTAGGAAAGTCAATGGTTACTGGTTTTCGGTTTTCCTAAAATAGCCGAAAACCTGTAACCATTAACTTCCATAGAAGGAATAACAAATATTACACTGGTTTTCCAAAAATAGCCAAAATCATGTAACCATTAACTTTTCAGCTTTCCTAAAATAGCCTCAACCCTGTAACCATTGACTTTTTTAGTAGGAAAAACAAATATTAGGAAAGTCAATGGTTACTGTTTTTTGGCTTTCTTAAAATAGCTGAAAACCTGTAACCATTGACTTCTATAGTACCTAAAACACATATTATGGAAGTCAATGGTCACTGGTTTTTGGCCTTCCTGAAATAGCCGAAAACCTGTAACCATTGACTTCCATAGTAGAAAAAACAAATATTATGAAAGTCAATGGTTACTGGTTTTCGGCTTTCCTAAAATAGCTGAAAACCTGTAACCATTGACTTTCATAGTAGGAAAAACAAATATTACACTGGTTTTCGGTTTTTCTAAAACAGCCAAAATCGTGTAACCATTAACTTTTTGGCTTTCCTAAAATAGCCGAAAACCTGTAACCATTGATTTCCATAGTAGGGAAAAAAAAACTTTCTTCGAAATATCTGCTTTCAGGGTCAGCCAAGAAAAAGAAACTAATAAAGTTTTGAAGCAAGTGAAGGGTTAGTAAATGACAGAATTTCAGCTTTGGATGAATTATCGCTTTAACCACAAATCAAATTAGATTTTGACATCATTTTCATCAAAATTAAGCAAATTTGGCTTTTAAGTTCTCATATTGTTATGCAAAAAACATTTGTTGTTAATGTAATATGAAAGAAATGATCAATTAAGTCATGCACAGAAACACAGGGATCATTTTCTGTATGCAAAAAAGTATTTTAGATGTCTTGATGTGGAGCTGAAATGTGATCTGGACGGGCTTTTGTGAGATTCACCCTTTGCAGTAAATATGTAGAGTGAACCTACTCTATAATCTAAAGGCAGGCAGCCGGTTTTTTATTATTTTTTAATATGATTTCTTGCTTCACGCCAAAATCACAAACAATTAACTTGCCTTTGAACATGTGGAGAACATGTTTGTTTGTTTTGAATTAGTTTTAGAGTATTTTTTTCCTCAGTGTTGATCGCTTTTGTTTTGACTTTGCAGTTTCTTCGAGCGATTGTGCTTAGTTTTGTGGTTTGTGTATTTCGTTTTAAACATTTTATAATTTATTTGAGCCAAAATGGATCATTCCTACTTCCAGGTCGTTTTAAACATTTCACATTTGATTTATTTCTCTCTTTCTCTTCTATTCTTCCTAATATTTCTTTTAATATAAAATTGGAAGTTGTGCTACTGTAATATATTCTCTCTAAATTATACAAAACTAATTTTAAGGTAATATTATCTGTGTGTTTTTTTCGTCCTTCTTCTCCAAATGCAGCTTTAATGCACTAAAAATGTTTATTTAAGAGGTTGTATGTCACATAATGGAGACGTTCTTGCCAGATTGAGTTCCACATGCTATTTAGCCACATCGCCGAAGAGTCATCTAATGTGTGAATAAGATGTTGCTCTAAGCACCTACATTATGTGTCTATTTTTTCCTACCTTGTTCTTGCCATGACTGAAATCGGAGATTATAATTGAGCATGTTTGAAAGGAGATCGCCTTCGATTATTTGAATAACAAAACCATGCACAAGCTCATACAAGGAGGGTAAAGTGGCCATCACACACACACACATTCACGTAACAGGTGTAAGTGAATATTTCAGCTCATAACCCAGAGGTTTTTTCCCATGCTCACACCTGCTGTCTTCACCCGAGGCCAAAAAGAGCAAAGGAAACGGGTAGAAAGATGGATGAAGAGAGAAGGATCTGCTTTCTTGATCACTGGTCATCCTTCAGGCCTTGTTATCTAAGCAGAAGTGCCCGTGTTCAGCTTGATTCACTGCCGCTTTGATGCCTTTATGGGACTGCTGATTTTCCTTCCCATTGTGCCTCTCCTTGATTATTGCCTGGGGATACAGGAAAATTGTGAGCTGGGTTAGTTACAGACTCCTGCGAGGAACTCTGGGTAATCGAAAACCTCTCGGTAATGTGGTACCGGAAACATTCGCTTCTACAGAATGGCGATCTATGCGTCAACGTAATTGCTGTATTTTTACCAGTCATTATTATGTCGAGAGTTTGTTGTGACTCCAAATGAATCAGATCAGCCTAAAACAAGACCAAAATTGTGTTTATCTCCAAAGATTTGTTTTTAGATGTGTGTTGCATTAAATCCAACCCAGCGGGCTCCTTGATGATAAACCGACATAAAAAACATGTCAAAAATGCGAATTGAATTGATGTCAGTCGATTACCCTGATGTAAAAAAGACGTCAAACTGACATCTAATATTGGCGTCAAAAATGCAAATTGATTTGATATCAGTCGACTATGTTGATGTAAAGAAGACGTCAAATTGACATCTAATATTGGTGTCAAAAATGCTAATTGATATCAGTTGACTGTCTTGATTTAAAAAAAGACGTCAAACTGACATCTAATATTGGCGTCAAAAAACACGTCAAAAATGCAAATTGATTTGATATCAGTCGACTATGTTGATGTAAAAAAGACGTCAAATTGACATCTAATATTGGTGTCAAAAAACTCGTCATAAAAGTTAATTGATTTAATATTGGTCAACTACCTTGATGTAAAAAAGACATCAAATCGACATCTAATATTGGCGTCAAAAAACACGTCAAAAATACAAATTGATTTGATATCAGTCGACTATGTTGATGTAAAAAAGACGTCAAATTGACATCTAATATTGGTGTCAAAAAACTCGTCATAAAAGTTAATTGATTTAATATCAGTCAACTACCTTGATGTAAAAAAGACATCAAATCGACATCTAATATTGGCGTCAAAAACACGTCAAAAATACAAATTGATTTGATGTCAGTCGATTACATTGATGTAAAAAAGATGTCAAATTGCCATCTAACATTGGCGCAAAAAATGCTAATTGATTTGATATCAGTTGACTGTCTTGATGTAAAAAAGACGTCAAATTGTCATCTAATATTAGCGTCAAAATGTGAATTGATTTTATATGTGGACTACCTTGATGTAAAAAAGACATCAAATCGACATCTAATATTGGCGTCAAAAACACAAATTGATTTGATGTCAGTCGACTACCTTGATGTAAAAAAGACGTCAAATTGACATCTAATATTGGTGTCAAAAACACAACAAAAATGTGAATTGATTTGAAGTCAGTCAATTATATTGATTTAAAAAAAGACGTCAAATTGACATCTAACATTGGCGTCAAAATTGCAAATTGATTTTATATGTGGACTACCTTGATGTAAAAAATACATCAAATTGACATCTAAAATTGACGTCAAAAAACCTGTCATAACTGTGAATGATTTGATATCGGTCAACTACCTTGATGTAAAAAAAAAGTGTCAAATCGACATCTAATATTGGCATCAAAAATTAAAATTGATGTCAGTCGACTACCTTGATGTAAAAAAGACGTCAAATTGACATCTAATATTGGCATCTAAAAAACGCATTGATTACAGGCCTGCTCTTTAACCGATTTTTAATAGATGTCAATTAGATGTCATTTTAACATCAAGGAAGTTTACAAACATTATATGGATACAAACTCTGGATTTTAAGCTTTCAGATTAAAAATGTTTATATATTATAATACTTTTTAAGTCATTATGTTGGTGGTCAAAAGAGCATCAATGTTTTGATGTCAAATAGACGTCAAGGTTGTGGCGTTTTATCGATTTGCATTTTTCGACGTGTTTGTCTTTTTTTTCACAGCCCGCTGGAATGGCTGTGTTCCAAAACCTACACTCTTAAAATAAAGGCTCTGTATCGGTACATTTGATCCTAAATTCAATTCTTTAGATTATTTGAATGTTCACTATAAAGAATAAATCATTTAGAAATGGCCTTTCTTTAAGAGTGAATCTTTAATCTCAACCTGTAGGTTTCTTGTCATGTAAAGCATTCTAAGTACAGTCATCTATTGCCTGTGTAGGTATTAATGTAGCCCAAATGTTGCCAGTGAAGTGAGTATCACTGAAGGCCGCGAGTCTGTGATGTTTAAGATTATATGCAAAGAGCTAAAAAAGTAAAGCACAACACACTCCTGTAGAACAAACTGTCTTTTCCACTTGTTGTATGTTTGTATTTTTGGTTCTGCGATATGCTCTTTTGTTTCTTCGTTGTGTGCTAATGATGTAGTTTTTTATTCATTTAATAAAAAAAGAAGAACAAGATTTGCTGGTGATTTTTTTATTTCACTTAATTGTTTGTGTTTTCGTAATTCAGACATTATTTTCGTAATGCAGTGTAGGAGGACTAACAGTTTTATCCCAAATAACCCTCCCTTTGTCTTAGAATGGGCTATATGAACAGCTAGTGTTTTACAGCCAATGATGAACTTCCGGTGAAGCTTGTGACTATTTACGATTTCATAATGTTCCTTTTACAGCATCGATGTTGTGATGCAATTCAAATATAATCAGTTAAATAGACTAAGCATCCAGCGGTTCATTCCGCTGTGGCGACCCAGAATTAATAAAGGGACTAAGCCGACAAGAAAATGAATGAATGAGACTAAGCATCCATTTTGGTTGGCTAATGCAGAAATTCCATTGAAAATGCTGGGGTAAAATTAATTTCTGTATTTTAAAGACATGGAACAAAAAATATATATAATTTAGCACAGTGCTTCTGGTTTGGTCTGATACAAACTTTATATCGTATCTCAGCCAGGCAGTAAAGATCGTTGTTTTTCAAACAAATCAGATCTTTAATTCCGCGACTTTGTATGGGATAACAATTAAATGGATGCCCTGGGGCATATGTAACCCCGCTAGTCCTACACCATCTAAACTGGGATCAAACCACCGACTCTCCACATGAGAGTCGGTTGCTCTACCAAGGAGTCTAAAGAAAATGGCCTCTAGTGCTGTCGCTAGAGCATCTTTAGAGGTCAGAGGAGTGAGGTTTACCTGCATAGCACTTCGCTAGATGGCCTCTACTACACTCACCACCCTAAACCTCACTTCCATCTGGGTCACGGCACCAATATAACCCCGCTGGTCCTTCACTACACCACCCAATTCGACTTCCATAGTAGGACAAATATTTTCCGAAAGCCTGTAACCATTGACTTCCATAGTAGGACAAACAAATAAACTTGTACCCATTTACTTCCAAAGAAATATCATGGAAGTCAATGGGTACTGGTTTTCGGTTGTCCTAAAATAGCTGAAAATGTGTAACCATTGTCTTCCATTGTAGGAAAATCTAATATTATGGAAGTCAATGGTTACTGGTTTTCAGCTTTCCTAATATAGCCAGAAATCTGTAACCGTTGACTTCCATAGTAGGAAAAACAAATATGTAAGTCAATGGGTACTAGTTTTTGCCTTTCCAAAAATAGCCGAAAACCTGTGACCATTGACTTTCAATAAAAGGAAAAACAAATATTAAACTGGTTTTCGGTTTTCCTAAAATAGCCAAAAACCTGTAACCACTGACTTCCATAGTAGAAAAAATAAATATTAGGAAAGTTAATGGTTACTGGTTTTCGGTTTTTCTAAAATAGCTGAAAACATGTACCCATTGACTTCCATATTAGGAAAAACAAATATTATAAAAGGCAATGGTTACTGGTTTTTCTAAAATAGCCTAAAAAATGTGTAACCATTAACTTTTAAATATGGAAGTCAATGGGTGCTGCTTTTTGCCTGTTCAAAAAAAGTCGAAAACCTGTAACCATTGACTTTCAGTAATAGAAAAAACAAATATTAAACTGGTTTTAGGTTTTCCTAAAATAGCCAAAAATCTGTAACCATTACCTTCCATAGTAAGAAAAACAAATATAGAAGTCAATGGTCACTTGTTTTTGCCTTTCAAAAATAGCCGAAAACCTGTAACCATTGACTTTCAATAGTAGGAAAAACAAAAATTTTACTGCTTTTCGGTTTTCCTAAAATAGCCAAAAAACTGCAACCACTGACTTCCATAGTAGGAAAAACAAATATCATGGAAGTCAATGGTTACTGGTTTTCGGCTTTTCCTATAGCCAAAAACTGTAACCATTAGCTTCTATAGTAGAAAAGACAAATATTATGGAAATTAAACCAGTAACAATTGACTTCCAAACAAATATTATGGAAGTCAATGGTTACTGGTTTTTGGTTTTCCTAATGCCAAAAACCTGTAACCATTGACTTCCATAGTAGGAAAAACAAATATCATGGAAGTCAATGGTTACTGGTTTTTGGTTTTCCTAAAATAGCTGAAAATGTGTAACCACTTACTTCCATAGTAGGAAAAGCAAATATTATGGAAGTCAATGGTTACTGGTGTTCGGTTCCTATAGCCAAAAACCTGTAACCATTGACTTCCATAGTAGGACAATAAACTATAAACTTAATAACTAATAACTAACTTGCAACTAACACTTTAAACTGCTGTAAGTAACATACAAATGATGTTTTGCTATGCATAAATTAAACAATAAGATGAAGAAAATATATATTTTTAAATCTAAAATAAAAACGTCACATCTGTATAACCTAAGAAGGAACATTTTGTTTTTTGAAAACTTAAGCAAGCATTTAATGTTTGCCCTGACTAACCCTCCATTTTATAAACGAACATGAGAGCGTTAGAGAGGAAGTCCACATTAAAAACTCCCCGCTTCACACAGTGAGCTCAGTTTTCACGCCTTCCACCGGACAAACAGCTGCAGCTCGACATATTATCATAACAAACCTGGGTTGCATATAACGCAAAAGATGTGAGAAGATTCACAAGTTTTAGTTCAAGTTCAACCTCCTCTGTTTGCAGATTGAACTGTGCTTTCGTCAGTTCCTCCGCGCGGACGGTTTGTAAACATGGCGGCTCTTCCAAACGCGTCAAGCAGCCAGAGGACGTCACTGTCAGACCAGGTAATTTACTCAAAACACTGCATTAGATGTGGTGGCTTGTATCAATCTTAACTCGGAGTAAAAATACCGAAGCACAATGGAGGATTCATGTTAAACGAATTCGACTGGCTGCTTATATGAAATAAAATACTATAGTAATTTATAGTAAAGTGTTTTTAACAATACTATATTACTTGAACATGGTAAGACAACTATAGCAGGCCTGTAGCCAGACTGGTATAAGTGGTGGTTCTTTTTCTCAAAATGTGGACCTTTTTTTGGAGTTCACCTCATTTAACCCTCCTGTTGTGTTCATCCTGCCCCTTACTTTTAGTGTTCCCCCTGCCCCTTACTTTTAGTGTTCTAACTACTAGTTAATTTCCTAATTAGTGTTTTAACTACTCTAATATTAGCACATTTTTCTCCACCAAATTTTTATTCAACATTCTTTAGCTGTGAACAATGTCTCAAAGTAGTGCTTAACATGAATTTACAGAATTAGACAAAAAATAACTGCAATGAAAATAAAAATAGGCGCTGAAAATATATTAACAGAAGATGACAGAAATCAAAATTCTTTGTTTCATTACTAATAGACAGCTTGCTAAAATAACTATCACAGGGTCTGACCAAAGAAATTGACATTTTAATCCACCTGAATGATTTAACCAGCAAAGCTTAAACAAAATGCTCCTTCCCTGTGTTCTGAGTGATCAAATTTTCAGTCCTTCAAGTGTACTAATATAGGGAATAGTGACTGAGGGTATACGGTGAGCATGGACTCAGAACTAGCACTAGTTATACTTTGGTCATTGTTGAGTGAGATAATAACAGTCTAATATAATAAAAGAATTGTTGCTAAGCTAAAAGAAAAGGAACAAGATTCTTTCTCTGTGCTTCTTTACAGAGAGAGAAATAAATGAATAAATAAATAAACAAAACTTAAGGAAGAAAGACTTTTAATGTCTCTTTATCACAAAAAAACAATTAGCTAAAAACAATTAGCTAATTAAAATTTACATGACATTAAAAAACAAAGCATTTTTTTCTTTTTAAACTGCTGATACTTACAAGTAAATATTTAGAACATTTTCAGAGTCAGCATGACAAATACACTGATTGACACCCCATTTGTAATTAAACATTGCAAGATTTTCCATTTCATAAAAACCCATTCTCTACATTGATGCGAGATTTTACTAGTCCTTTTAATATTAAAAAACCATCAGTTGAACTCTTTTCATTTAATTTACTTTTTCTTGACAGCTAAATTGCCATCTTTGCTTGCCCCAATAAGAAGTTTAATAGAACATGATACTAAGGTAAGCTAAAACTAAAAGTGCTAAAAGAAAGGGAACAAGATTCCCTCCCTGTGCTTCTTTCCAGAGAAAGAAATCAATAAATAAACAGAAAGAAAGAAAGAAAGAAAGAAAGAAAGGGAACAAGATTCCTTCTTTTTTCTTCTTTCCAGAGAGAGAGAAGTAAATAAATCAATAAATAAATAAATAAATAATAAAATAAATAAACAAAAAGAATAGAAGAAAGGAAGAAGGAAAGAAAGAAAGGAAGAGGGAAAGAAAAAAGAGAGAGAAAGAAAGAAAGAAGGAAGGAAAGAAAAAGAAAGGCAACACTATTCCTTCTTTGTGCTTCTTTCCAGAGAGAGAGAAATAAATAAACAAAAATAATAGAAGAAAGAAAGGAAACAAGATTCCTTCTCTGTGCTTCTTTCCAGAGAGAGAAATGAATAAATAAATAAATAAACAGAAAGAAAGAAAGAAAGAAAGAAAGAAAGAAAGGGAACAAGATTCCTTCTTTTTTCTTCTTTCCAGAGAGAGAGAAGTAAATAAATAAATAATTAAATAAATAAACAAAAAAATAGAAGGAAGGAAGGTAAGAAGAAAGGAAGGAAGAAGGAAAGAAAGAAAAAAGAGAGATAAGAAAGAAAGAAGGAAGGAAAGAAAAAGGAAGAAAGAAAGGAAACATGATTCCTTCTCTGTGCTTCTTTCCAGAGAGAGAAATGAATAAATAAATAAAAAGAAAGAAAGAAAGAAAGAAAGAAAGAAAGAAAGAAAGAAAGAAAGAAAGGGAACAAGATTCCTTCTCTGTGCTTCTTTCCAGAGAGAGAGAGAAATGAATAAATAGTGGTTGATTAAAGCACTCATAATTCAATGAAAGAGATGATCATCACTTTTATATGTTCAAATGCATAGTGTGGAGGATATCATAAGGCCTCGAGGCAATCAGATGTAAAACATAATATTTATGAGAGATTTAAGTTGTAAATCGGTCAGATTTAACCTGAACACGACAGGAAGGTTAAATACTGTATTTTTGTGACATTTTAAGCACTATTTTTTAGCTGTATTAGCTCATTAGATCGTCATCATAATGATACATTTAATGTACCAAATTATTTCCTAAAGATTTAGAATTTGAAAAAATTGAATAAATACTGATTTTAAAACACAAATTACACCATAAATCATTAGAAAAAATAGGAATCTGTTTAAGTATTTAATTAAAAACTGTATCTTATTGTAGCCTTAGCCTACAAACTGGCCAGCACATTCAGCTGTCCTCAGTCAGAATTTGACTATTTGAATAATAAAAAATTAAAACAAAATAATGAAAGAGCTTCACAATTTTTCTAGCCTTTCTTGTAAAAAAAAGTACATTTGATTGAAAATTCATGGATAACAAAAATAGCCAAATTAGTTTTCAAATGAATTTTAATAGGATTCTGCTTGGTCTTAAAACGTTTTTCAATGGATTAATTTCACTATTTATGATGCCAGTCAAAATAAGACAAATGAGCTCGGGACAAATTCTGGACCTTTGTCATTAAGGGGTGGGTCTTTTGAACCACCCGAACCCCCCCTCTTCCCTGGCTATGAGCCTGTATAGTAATATAAACTAATGACCAAATAGCCTACTGTAGTTTTATACAACTATGGTATGTTATAGGCTACGACAATACACCACAGTTTACCGTAGTAAATACTAAAGTATACCACAGTAGGCTATTTATTGCAAGTTGTCAGTTCAAAGCATTCAACAACAAAGAAATACCATAATCTATAATCTGCAATACACCTTATGTGGTTCAAAACATTATAGTAAGCTATTTACTAAAGGGCCTAGTATTTTTTATGTGCACAATGGTGTAATGCTGCATTTCAACATATAATACTTGGTCAGTGTTGTCGAATCTTGAGGGAACATGCTATCTATCTATCTATCTATCTATCTATCTATCTATCTATCTATCTATCTATCTATCTATCTATCTATCCATCTATCCATCTATCCATCCATCCATCCATCCATCCAGGTATCATAAAAATGAATGAGATATTTGTGCTCAGTTTCCATTTTTTCATGCCCTAAACTTCTTATATTTACGTTTTATTTTTAAACTACAATTAGAATAGGATCTTGTATTTTCCTATTGAAGCCCATTTTACAATCACTCTCCCATAAAGCACAGACAAACAACGCTTAATTCACTGAAGCTCAAGGGAAAAGCTGAAACACAGAACATTGGTCTCTGTCTTAGACTGTCTTTCATTACTTTTGTACACTTTTTCTAATATTTTAGTGTGTTTCTTACAGTTTTTCTCAGTCGCTTTGGTGCGTTTCTCACAACACCAGTGCATTTCTGCACAACAGTTAATGCATTTCTCAAAACAATTAGTGCAAACTGCAAAACCTAGCTGATAACCTGCAAAAGCGCGTCACATGCTCAAAATGGATAGTTCATTCCTCAAAAGCAAGTATTGATGTCAATCAAAATGAAAAGTCCTGACACCATTGTTTATGAACAAGATAGTCAAATGGCTTTGTCATGTTTTCATGACAGTTTACTCTCTACATTTTTTCAATGCAAATAAGTCAGATTTTGGTGAAACATCCTAAAAAAAATCTAAAGATAGTACTATATACTATTAGCACAGCCAATTGAAAACTACAGTAAAGTTAGACATCACAGCATTTAGTGAGGTATCTGAGTACAAGACACTGAATATGTGTGTTTCACATTTTTCTGCATTTGCTCTTTACGATGCTAATTTATTCACAGCATTGTGCAAAAGAATAAACACACCCTTATTTACAACAAACATACTGTAAACTCCCTTTAGGTTGAACTGTGCACAACTGTAAACAACATTGCAGTACATATTGGAACTGAACCTGCAACATACACAGGTCTGTAAATCATTCATCAAATTGTTCAATTTTAAAGACATTTTCAGGAAAATTAAGATAAATTTTTGACAAATAAGTTTTTGATAAAACGATTTTGACATCAAGTTCAACATTTATGTATGTAATGACTCAAGTAATGAAATGAGGACTGTTAGTTTTATATGGAGTGACTATTAAGCATTTACAAGTTTAGTTCATTTTGACTGATGTGACATAAGCAAATGATAATGTTATAAATAGCAGAGAGTTGTATGAAAGCCATTGATGTTTGTCCGAAAGCATTTGCAATTTGTTGGAAGGAATGAGAAACTGCTACTAGGATGTGCACAAATGACTAAGTGTTTTGAGAAATGCATGACCTCTTGTGCAAATGTAAATAGTGTTGTGAGAAATGCACCAAAGTGACTGAGAAAAACTGTAAAAAAGCCTGTCATCTTTTTCTAGTCTTCAAGCTCAGGATATTTCCTTAATCCTAAATATGTGACACAGGTCCACAAAACCTTATATTGCAAGAACATACGTGTAAAATTATAGCCAAAAATACATTCCATGGGTCAATTTATGGCAAAAAATAAATCTAAATCTAAGTAAAGATCATATTCCACATGAAGACATTTAGTAAATCCTTCTGTAAATATATATTAAATGTAAATCTGGCTTAGTGGTGCTAAGAACTTAATCATGGACACATTTAGAAGGTGATTATCTAACATTGAAAAATGCTGAAAAATCTATCAGCAATTAAAGGTGATTTTTTTTTTTTATATCGAGATTTTTTTTTTCACATTTAGGGAGGTACGGGGGGCTCAGTGGTTAGCACTGTCGCCTCACAGCAAGAAGGTCAACTGGTTCGAGTACCGGTTGGGCCAGTTGGCATATCTGTGTGGAGTTTGTTTGGGTTGAACAAAAGTGGCCGTAGTGTGTGAGTGTGTGTGTGTGTGTGTGAATGAGAGTGTACAGGGACCTCATGTACAAAGAGTTGCGTTGAATTAATACCAAAACATTGAGTACAGACAACGCTGTAAATGTGCGTACGCGGAAACACATGGATGCTCCATCCATAGAAATGTGGAAAAAAAGAAATATTGAACTGTGTTGGACTGGAGAGACTAACTTATATCATCAAAGGCAAGCAGAAGGACTTTGACTATCTTTGGGAACCATATATGAATATTATGTAAATAGTGTGTTTGTAAAGATGTTTTTTATTTTTATTTGTTTTTGTATTATTTTTGTATTGTATTATTGTTTTTTAAGGGTGTAGATATGTGCTGTGTAGGCTGCATTGTTGTCTGTATGCCTAGTTGATGGGCAGAAAAGGAAAAAATATCAATAAACATATTGAAAAAAAAAATGTGCGTACGCAATTTTAAAAAATCAGTTGTATGAAACACTGCGAATCCCATGCATATTCTCTTTTTACATCCAAATTAACGTGAAACCGAGCGCAACATGCACGAGCACAAAATCCCTCCCTGCCTCCACCCTGTATAAATATGCTAATGACTCTACTTTGGCAAAACCAAGTGAAAAAGCAATGGCAAAAGCAATCAAGAAGAGAAACTTCACAGAATGTGAATTGGAGGTGCTCCTATCGAAGGTAGACCAGAGAAAAACTGTCCAGAAAAGGTCGCTGGTTCAAGCCCTGCCTGAGTCAGTTGGCATTTCTGTGTGGTTTGCATGTTCTACCCGTGTTGGCGTGGGTTTCCTCCAGGTACTCCGGGTTGGCCAATCCAATCACATGCAGTATAGGTGAATTGAATAAGGCTCCGCCCCTGCCTTTATCCTAAGCTAGGGGTTTTCAAAGTGTGAGCACGCCTCCCCTGGGGGGCGCCAGAGCATGTCAGGGGAGGCGTGGGAAAATATATTATATAATAAAAATATAATTATTAAGTTTAATTATTATATATATTTTCTTATTATATTTAAACGTTTTAATTAAACAAAGCTAAAAAAATAACACGTCAAAAATAAGAAAACCTTTTTACCCAGAAGGCCATAGCTGTGAATTCGCTTCTGTTTGGCAAGCCCGCCAATACAGGTATATGCCTGCTAATACAATGGATCGGTTTCTGAGACCCCCCGATTCAAAGCCTTCAAGTTCAGGGCTTAAACCCAAAAGACGACGATATGATGATCAGTATTTGAGTTTAGGATTTACGTGGACAGGACCAGCTGATGAACCACGACCTTTATGTGTGGTTTGTCAAGATATTTTGGCTAATGACAGCATGAGACCCGCTAAACTTCGACTGTTTTGACTGGGATGGACAGTTCTTGGATCTGTTCTATTCATATTGAACCATCATCCTAATTTTAAAAACGTTATATTAAAATACTTGTTATTACTCTGTAAATAATTGCACTTTCATGCAAATGATGATAAAAGTGAGTTAACAGTCTGACATCTGTCTGTGTCTTTATATATACTGTATATATATATATATATTGTGTGTGTGTGTGTGTTTGTGTGTGCGCGTGTGTGCGTGCGTGTTTGGGAGGAGGGGGGCGCCAATGGATAAGTTGTGTCAAAAGGGAGGCCCACTGTCTTAGACTTTGAAAAACCCTGTTCTTGACGTAGCTGGATCTAAAAGCTTCCCAACCAGGCTATGGACGGGGCCAAAGAAATCCTGTTTTATGATACTCTTGTCAAATAATACTCATTAATAAATGTAATTCAATATCATAATTAACTCCCTGGTCTTTCTGGTAGAACAATAATGTTAAGCAGCACAACTGCTTTCATCATATAGATGATAATAGGAAATGCTTCTTGAACATCAAAGCGACATGTTAAAGTCGTTTCTGAAGGATCATCTGACAATAAAAATTGCTGAAATTGTCAGCTTAAAATGTGGCTTTGATAAGCAAAAGCGGCTTTTAATATAAAAACAAATCCACTTTGACCCCAAACTTTTGGTCTATCCCCCCCAAAAAAAAAAGACTTAATCTTTATTAACAGCTGCTGTGGGAAGGCGGCTTTAAAACACATAAAAGAAAAAGTGGGAAAGCGGGACGAACACAAACAAGAGCTGATATATTTTGGAAAAATAAGAGTCTGTCAAAAGTGGCTTTTCTTTCTCATGGAAACCGCGTCCCGGGTCACGAGGGAGCCTCTGGTACCTGCGTCCATACGAAAGCCATTACAGCGGTTCTGACCTCTCGCTTCCCAGCCACCGTGAGAAGAGCTGACGGACGGGATAGAACCGGTTTGCTTCGGGACTATTTTTTAACTGGACCGGAGAAAAACAGACTGGGATGGGAAAGAGAAACTGTGTCCAAAATCACGATTCCCACACAGAGACCGTGAAAGAGAGACCACAGGGACCCAAAACTAATGACCATTCTCACATTATAACTCACAAGAGGGGAGAGACTAAAATGACTGATAAAAAATTATGAGATAATATATAAAGGAAAAGATGATAAGGAAAAGATAGATGAGAATGAGTAACAATAATTACATCTATAAATCTGATACTTTGTATATGTACAACAGCAAGAACAGGACCTGAGAAAAAAATTTGAGAAAAGATTTATTAAATATAAATAAATATAAAGATGAAATATAATGTTAAATGAAAAATGTGACTAAAAAATTTAATTTCAAATCTAAATATTCAATTTTATTATTATCTTTTTATAAAGATGTTGTGCTGCCTAATATTTATAATAAAAATCTAAGCTAATAGCTGAAAAACAAATTTAATAATACGCACGATATAACGAAAATAACATTCAACTGAATTGTTATATATATTTTACAAATTATGAGTATTAATTATTAATATTATTATTAATAATAATCATAATAATGTAATTATAATTAATAAGAACATTAGTTATCAATACTAAATACAATAAAATAAATGTATATTTATTGTTTTATAATTATAAAATATTATAGTTAACTATTATGTTATTAATACTGATGTAATTTACTAATACTCATAATAATAACAATTAACTGAATATTTAAATATTATATATAAAAATGTTTTGAGTATTAATTATTAATATTATTGTTAATAATAATAATAATAATAATGTAATTATAATTAGTAATAATAATAATCAATACTAAATACAATAATATACATTTATAATTATTGTTTTATAATTATAAAATTATGTTGAATTTATTAATATATTATATATACCAGTAGTGTAATTTACTAATACTCAGGATAAAAATAACATTTAACTGAATTTATATTTTACAATTTCTAAGTATTAATTATCAATATTATTACTGCTAATAATAATAATATTATTATCTCCTCCGCAAGTTGAGAAGTTTTAATGCTATACACAGACTTCAAACATGACTTATAGATCATTTATAGAGAGTGTTCTCACATATAATATTGTTTCATGGTTTGTTAACACAACACTTAAACAGAAGAAGAAATTATCGTGAATTATCAATCAGGCAAATAAGATTACTGATCATAAACAAAATTCACTGCAGATTTTGTTTGACTCCTTTATGGGGAAAACAGCAGTTGTGATTTTTAAAGATAATACTCATCCCCTTCCCTCAGCATTTAAATTGTTACCATCAAGATGCAGATTTAGAAATCCTAAAGCACGAAGATGCCTATAAAAAGTCATTTATCTCAATGGCACTTGTTATTTTAAATCGGATCACTGTTTGAAGTGAATGTGGTGGTTGCCAAGAATGATCTGCAGTATTTTGTATGGGGCTAATTTGGTTTCTAAACTTTTAACTTGTGTTGTTGTATTGATGATTGTTGTTATTGTGTGGTTGTTGCATATTTGTAATTGTTGCTTTAAATCCAGTGTTGAAGACAAATTTCCTTTCTGCGTCAAGCAGAACGGACAATAAAGTTTAAACCAAACTAAACTAATGTAATTGTAGTTAGTAATAATAATAATCAATACTAAATGCAATATTATAATTTCATAATTGTTGTTTTATAATTATAAAACTATTAACAGTATTAATATTATGAATAGTTATAATAAAATTTACTATTACTTACGATAAAAATTAAATTTAACTGAATAATTATATATATTTTACAATTTCTGAGTATTAATTATCAATAATATTAACACAAATAGATATATTATTAATCATAATAATGTTGTTACAATTAGTAATAATAATTATCAATACAAAATATAATAATATAATTTTATAATTATTTTTAATATTATTATTACTAATATTGTAAGATAAAAATAACATTTTACTCATGGTGACGCAGTGGGTAGCACTAGGACGATCGTCTCACAGCAAGGAGGTTGCTGGTTGGAGCCTCGGCTGGGTC
>NC_141033.1:47732500-47737500 GCF_052040795.2 Danio rerio | reverse complement strand
TTACATTCAGTATGAGGGCGTGCGAGAGATCTGTAGAGTGGATGGCAACATCAACAGCCTGAGGTATCAAGATATTTGTGCTGCCCATTACATTACAAACCACCGGAGAGGGCAAATTCTTCAGCAGGATAGCGCTGCTTCTCATACTTCATCCTCCACATCAAAAGTTCCTGAAAGCAAAGTGTTCCAGGATTCCAGGATTGGCCAGCCCAGTCACCAAACATGAACATTATTGAGCATGTCTGGGGTAAGATGATGGAGGAGGCATTGAAGATAAATCCAAAGGATCTTGATGAACTCTGGGAGTCCTGCAAGAACGCTTTCTTTGCCATTCCAGATGACTTTATTAATAAGTGATTTGAGTCACTGCAGAGATGTGTGGATCCAGTCCTCCAAGCTCATGATGGAGTCAGATACAATAATCATTCTTTTTCCCCTGCATCATGACTCTATATTCTATACTGGACATTATTTCTGTTAAGACAAGACTTTTATCTACGCAAAGTCCTAATTAAATGTTGAAAAATCAAGGAATGATCATATTTTATTTTGGTAAAAGAAAAAAAAGCGGAATCTAGAGGCCTTTGCCTTTCATATAAGCCACTTCTGGTCCCAAACGATCAACTACAACAGCGGTTCTCAAACTTTTTTCATCAAGTATCACCTCAGAAAAAAATTGTCTCTCCAAGTACCACCATAATGAGCAGTATTGAAATACAGTAGCATAGTAGGCCCAGTAAAGCAGCTACAACTCTGCACAGTTAAAAAAACGTGGCAGATCACCTCAGAAATATAGGCTATATGTCATATTTGTCATATTATATACATAATTTTTGATAAATTTTGAAATATATGTAGCATGTACATGACATATTTCATTCCTCCGTGTACCACTAGAAGGAGGTCCGCGTACCACTAGTAGTACACGTACCACAGTTTGAGAACCACTGAACTAGAAGTCAAGTTATTATTGGTTGTTCCTAAAACTTGGATAGGCGACAAGACTATTGTCAGGTAGTGTGCTATATTATTTTAAGATAAGTATTTGATAGCATGCTTTCCCCAAGCTCAACACTGAATTACTGCCATTTACTCTCTTAAATGAAATGTACTCATTTCTTAAATGTTTTTTGTTTTAATAAAATTATTATTAAAGCATCACAATTACAATTTAAAGCCGTTTCAAGCACTTGATCCTAAATCTAAGCACTTCTTAAACCTTGAAAACGCTAGATTTATAAGAACCATGCTCAGTTTATAAGTTTTCCTCCTTTATACTCTGTAAAATGTTCAATCTGAGAAGACACCTCAACAAATGCAATGTGTCTCTGTCTCTATTTTGTTTCTGTTATTGAATAAATCATATTTGGCAGTCTCAGTTTGGCAGCCACTTCAAAGAGCTGTTTCCTTTAGATGATGCGCCTTCAAAGAACCTGCCCGTCTGGTTTTGTCCGCAGTGACACTTGAGTTATTAATAATAATGAACATAGACTTCCCATCAGCTGCCATTACTGCGATGATATTTCTAATATATGTTTGTTATACTTAATTGTGCAAGGATGAGCTGACTTATCCCCACACAAACACACACACACACACTGTTTAAAGCAGGGGTGTCCAAACTTGGTCCTGAAGGGCCGGTGTCCTGCAAACTTTAGTTCCAACCCCACTCAGACACACCTGGGCCAAATCAAGCTCTTACTAGACATTCTAGAAGCGTCCGTCACGGTGTGTTGAGGCAATTTGGAGCTAAAATCTTCAGGACACCCCTGGTTTAAAGCGTCGTGTAGTTGGTCTCTGACGCCATCTAGTGACCAAAGCTTCCACTTTCACTGAACAAATGCATGATTAAAACATTTTAATGAGTTACAGTACTGTTGATTGATTATTAATAATTCATAATTATTAATAATCTTGGTTTCAGGTGTCACGGTGGTGCAGTGGGTAGCATGATCACCTAACAGAAAGAAGGTTGCTGGTTCGAGCCCCAGCTGGGTCAGTTGGCATTGCTGTGTGGAGTTTGCATGTTCTGCCCTTGTTGGTGTGGGTTTCCTCCAGGTGCTCCGGTTTCCCCCACAAGTCCTAAGACATGCGGTATTGGTGAATGGGGTAAGTTGCCTAAATTAGCTAAATTGTCCGTAATGTATGTGTGAGCATGAGAGTGTATGGGTGTTTCTCAGTGATGGGTTGCAGCTGGAAAGGTATCCGCTGCATGGAACATATGCTGGATAAGTTGGCGGTTCATTTCACTGTGGCAACCCCTGATTAATACTTTCGGGGAGACCCTACAGGACCATAAAAGCCAAAACAAACAGACTGAAAAATAGTACATATCCAAGGGCTGCTGCAATAATGAATGGACATTAAATTAAGGGTGTTTCTGGCCAAAATCTTTTTATTCTTACTCACTTACTAACTTGCTGCTAGGAAATGCACTTGCCACTTTATACGCTTGGACATTAAATTGTATGCCTTTCCGGCAAAAAAAAAAGCTGCTAGGAAATGCACTTGCTACTTTATACGCACATCATACGCTCTTTTAGTATTGTATTGTTACTCCTTTTATAATTAATTATTGTTATTTTATCCTTTTATCTCTTATTATGATTGTTGTTGTTTTAGATAAATAGGACTGCACAGAAGGGATGGGCAAATGTAAATTAAAAAAAATAGAAAGGAAGGAAGAAAGAAAGAAAGAATTGAAATAAAGACAGAAACGGAAAGAAAGAAAGAAAGAAAGAAAGAAAGAAAGAAAGAACATTGTATTTTCTACAATGACAAAAATGATTCTGATCAATAAAGCAACTAAGCCGAAAAGAAAATGAATGAATGAATGAATGATCTTGGTTTCTGATCTGAAAGCTTCATCTGAAAACATTCTGTGTATGAAAAGTGTTTTGACTTTTATTGTTATCATCAATGTATTATTCAACATTATAATTTTTTTTTAACCCAGTGTTGGGTCAAATATTTTTCAAGTACATTTAAATGATACTTTTTGACACAATGGTTAGGTTTGTCCATATTTTACCTAACATTGGGTAAAAAGCAGCCTGAATTTTCAGAGTTTGCATGAGCCATTGCTTCATTGCTTTTTGTTTTTTAGTCTGACTTATTTTCTTTTTTGTTAATTATTATTTTCGCCAGGGGTGGGGTAATAATAGAAAATGCAGTTGGTTGGTATCCTTGTCTGTAACTATGTATGCAAAATTATTTTCAACTCTTCAATAAAAATTTGATCACAAAATACATATATATATATAAATTGGTAGAACAAATGCAATTATGCACATGAAAACAAATAAGACTGATTAAAAATAGCACCGAAATATACTCAAAAACTCCTGGGTAACAATTATAACAATAATGTAATAAAGTTGCATCTTAAAAAGACACAAAGAAAGTATATAAAGAGACAGTTTTCATTACTTTTGGACTGAGAATTCTGGATCGTTTCCAAAAACTGGTCAAGGTCTATTCTGAATAAATCATAAAATGGTTTAGAGCAACTAAAAACTTTTGTTTATGAAAATAAACTCTCACACAGATTGTTTTCAACCCACAGTGCTTTTCTGATGGCTTCACGTCACTCCATGAGCTCTCAGTTTGGGGTGGAAGATCTCAGACAGATAAAGTGGCTAAAATTCATTACAGCATTTCTGAATTTACAGGACTGGAGAGCCTTCAAGACGTCCAAAAACAACACTGGTGTGCCCTGCCATATTTTCCCCTGTTCTGCGTGAGGAGCTGCGTCCGTGCCATGAAAACGGTAAGCTTTGTATTACTCAGAATATGTTTTGGCAGGAGGACACATTTGCTCCTTTATTAAGCCTGAGGACATGTCTTAAAATCTGTTTATTTTCAGGAACTGAATGCCACATGTTCCAATAGTGTTTCTAGGCTACTTGGAGTTTTCTATTACATTGAAATCTTGTGCTATTGGTGTGACTCGTAACACTTTAAATTGAAAGGTTTCCATTTAAAAAGTAAATAAGAGACTGTTAATTCAGTATTGAATTTTATTAAAATAACAGGCAACCCAAATAATTATTTTTTAAGTAAAAGTGTTTTAGAAGCATATTAAAGTACTTGAATAAGTTTGTTGTAGTAATTCTGTAGTTGATATTGTAATAGAACTACTATAGAAATATAAACAAATTACCTACGCTGTAAGAAAATACTGCTTGTCTTAAATTTTTAAGTTGAATCAATGAAAAGAACGTTATGAGAAATTTTAGCATAAATTAAATTAAACGGGTTGTATAACTTCAACCCCAAGTTGGGACAGTATGGAAAACGCAAATTAAAAAAATAAAGGGTTTCTAAATTTACTTTAACTTGTATTTCATTGCAGAAAATACATCAGCACATTATTTAATGTAATCATCATGATTTTTATTAATAAAATGTGTTCTAATTTTGGTTCTTGCAACACATTTCATAAAAATTGGAAGCATTAACCACTTTGTAATGTTGTCATTATTTTCCACAACACTTAAAATATGTTCAGGGACTGAAGACAACAAATGATGAAGTGTTTCAAGTGTACTTTTGTCCCATTCTTCCTGCAAACAAGTCTTAAGGTGGGGCAACAGTATGAGGTCTTTTTTGTCGCATTTTACAACTCTCTATTGGAGACAGGTCAGGACTGCAGGCAGGCCAGTCAAGTACCTGTACTCTCTTCCTCTGCAGCCAGGACTTTGTATTGTGCGCAGAATGTAGTCTTGCATTGTCATGTTGAAATCTGCAAGGGTGTGGCAGCATATTGTGCTCCAAAGCCTCTATTTTATTTATCAGCATAAATGGTGCCATCACAGAAGGGCAAGTTACCTTTTCCAAGGGCACTGACGCAACCCTATACCATGAGAGAGCCTGGCTTTTGGATTTGTTGGATGATCCTTTTTCTTCTTTAGTCCGAAGGACACGGCCTCCATATATCCTCAAAAATTCGTGAAAAACTGATTCATCTGACTACAGTCCGCGGTTTCACTGTGTGATGG